>NW_024065221.1:35040-113765 GCF_009727055.1 Benincasa hispida
GCCTACTCTGTAGTTGTTACAAAGAGTTGTAAAGTGCTACATACGATGTGATCCTAATTCGTACATGTTATGACATGAGGAGTGGGGGCATCCTATACAATGAGTTTGCATAAGATCAGGACCAAGAAATAAGTCGCTCTTACTTTATGACACTGTTTACTGTTTAAGACTGACTATTTCACCTAGATGACCTAGGTAACTCGATCTTAATCATGAGCTAGCTATGAACTCCTGTTTATTCGGGATTGCCCTTTGATTTGAATAGTTGAGGGTTGGCTCAACAGCGCAGGCTCAATAAGACTCCCATTTCAGGGATAAAACCGGATAGATAGCTAGGGACATAGGGTGCAAGACGGAGTTCACACCTACATCGAAGTAAGCGATCGGTCAAGGCTATCGTATAACTCTTTATTTAATTTTTTGATTTAAAAATCTATTTGATTTTAAAAATGAAAAATTAATTAATTTCATTAATTAATTATTAAATAAAACTTATTAATTTAATATCAAATATTAAATTAATTTTAACACATATCCATCTTTATATATTTAAATCATATTTAAATATATAAATTCTCCTATTCCATTTAATTCTAAAATTAAACATATAATTATATCTCATATAATTACTAGTTCCCTTAATTCTAATTTGAACGTTTCAAATTAACTATCATGCTATTCTAGAACTAGTCCGTTACGAGCTAGTAGGGGGACCTCGCGGACCTACAGATCATGGGCTCCAACGATCCGAGATTAATTGGCTAAACTCATTAGACCAAATTAATCTCCATTTGTTAACTAATGGGTCACTCCACTAAAGCCCATAGTTGCACTCCCCTCACTGTTGATGTATTATGTCCACATGATTTAACCATAATCAGTAAGTCGACCCTTCACAGGTTGTTCGTAATAACGGTTGGATTAAATGTCTGTTTTACCCCCGAGATTACATCTTATTCCTCAAGTCCCTACTGATCCTCTAATGAATAACTGGTTTGTGATCCAATCACAAAACTAAACTCTCTCAGTCCAGTGAGAGGGTGGGGCCCCTTGTCCAAGACTTGGATTCAGTACTTGATAGAACAACCTTTCTCCTATCCATAAATCGGGTAGGCATGAACTCCGTCTTGCACCCTATGACCCCAGCTATTTATTCGGTCTTACCCCTGAAATGAGAGTCTTATTGAGTCGGCGCTATTGAGCCAACCCTCAACTATGCAAATCTAAGGGCAATCCCGAATATACAGGAGTTCATAGTTAGCTCAGGATTAAGATCGAGTTACCTAGCTCATCTAGGTGAAATAGCCAGTCTTAAACAGTAAACAGTGTTATAAAGTAAGAGTGACTTATTTCTTGGTCCTGATCTCATGCAAACTCATTGCATAGGACGCCTCCACTCCTCATGTCATAACATATACTAATTAGGATCACATCGTATGTAGCACTTTACAACTATTTGTAATAACTATAGAGTAGGCCGCATCCAATGTTGTTATCAGAATAAGGTACCCAACCTCATTCATGTACTATAGATCATTTTGACTATTTACTCGAACTCGATCCACTCTTTTGTCTCCATATAAAGTACAAGTACTCATACAATAATCATGGGTCTTAGTTTATTGGATTTAGACTTTCATGCAATTTATAAGATCAATAACAAGTATATTGATAATAGAAAATGTTTATCATTTTACAGACTATGAATTTTTAGGACATAAAACCCAACAATACTCCCACTTGGACTAAAACTTCAGTGGATCAATATATACAAATATATACAATTTTGAGTTTACATGGAGAGAATAAAATGTACAAATACAATAAACTAGGGCATCACAATACCCATCAATTCTACCACTTGCCCTAGTGACACAAAACTCGTAGAGCAAGTCCTACTAAGTGACCCTCGAACACTTTAGCTGAGAGGGCCTTCGTAAATGGATCAGCTATGTTTCTTTTGCTGATTCGCTTACAGCAACATACTCAGCTTCCATTGTGGAGTCCGCAATACAACTCTGCTTGATGCTCTTCCACACAACCGCTCCTCTATTCAGAGTGAATACTGACCCCAAAGTTGATTTCCTCGAATCAATATCAGTTTGAAAGTCAGAATCAATGTATCCAGTAAGTATCAGATCCTTAGGAACATACACGAGCATATAATCTCTCGTTCTTCGAAGATACTTGAGAATATTTTTAACAGCAGTACACAACATTGCATACATCAAACTCCCAACTGCAGATGCATATGGAATTCGATTCATCTCCTCAACCTCTTGAGGTATTTTAGGACTCTGCTCCTTAGACAAGTGAATTCCATGCTTGAAAGGTAAAGATCCTTTCTTGGAATTTTGCATTTTATACCTAGACAACATCTTCTCTATATAAGATGCTTGAGATAATGCCAAGGTTCTGTTCTTGCGATTCCAAACTATTTGGATTCCAAGAACATACTGTGATTCTCCTAAATCTTTCATTTGGAATTGTGAAGCCATCCATTTCTTAACTTCAGCTAGATATTCTACCTCATTCTCAATGAGTAGAATATCATCAATATACAACACTAGAAAAGCGACAATTTTGTTGATGATTTTCTTGTAGACACAGGGTTCGTCAATATTTTGTTCAAAGCCATAAGATTTGATCGCAACGTCAAATCTCATATTCCAGGATCTAGAAGCTTGTTTTAATCCATAAATGGATCGATTAAGCTTGCAAACTTTTTGCTCTTGACCCTGCTGTATAAACCCTTCTGGTTGAGACATGTAGATACTCTCTTCAAGATAGCCATTCAAAAAAGCTGTCTTGACATCCATTTGCCATATCTATTAATCATAAAATATGGCTATGGGCAAGAGTATTCTAATAGACTTTATCATGCAACTGGAGAGAAGGTTTCTTCAAAATCTAACTCCTCTCTTTGGGTAGACCATTTTGCCACAAGTCTAGCTTTGTAGGTCTGTACGTTACCAGCTTGGTATCATTCTCGCTTGTAGATCCACTTGCAACCGATGGGTTTTACCCCTTCTGGTTGATCTACAATATCCGAGACAGAATTGAAATACATAGTTTCCATTTCAAGGTCCATGACTTTAATCCATTGGTCTTTGTCCACATCGTTCATTGCTTGATTAAAAGACAACGGATCCTCTAAACCATCATCTAGTATGATGATTTGAGTTTCAATTAAACCCATGTACTGGTCAGGCTGTTGCACAACCCTTCCACTACGATGAGGCATTCTCAACTCTTAAGAAGGATGTGAAGTATCAATTTCATCAACAACTCTTGTTGAAGGACATGCTCGATCAACAACTTTTGTTGATACATTTGTCGTTTCTCTGGACATTTCTTCTATTACTAGCTTACTGTGAGGTTGATGGTTCTTTATATAATCTTCCTCCAGGAAGGTTGCATTTGTCGATACAAACACTTTATCTTCCTGAGGATCATAAAAGAAACCACCTTCTGTTTCTTTTGGGTAGCCTACAAATAGACATACTTTTGAACGGTGTTCCAGCTTTTTAGGATTCTGCACCAACACATGTGCTGGACAACCCCAAATCTTGAAGTGACGTAAATTTCCTTTATGTCCCGTCCAGAGCTCGTAAGGCATTTCATAAACGCTTTTCAAGAGAACTATGTTCAAAATATACACCGCAGTCTCAACTGCGTGTTCCCAAAAAGAATTTGGTAACTGAGCATAACTCATCATAGAATGAACCATGTCCAACAAGGTTCTGTTTCTCCTCTCTACCACACCGTTCTGCTAGGGTGTTCCAGGGGCTGTGAGTTGAGACTGAATTCCATATTCTATCAAATAGTTCTGGAATTCTATGTCCATATACTCACCACCTCGATCCGATCGAAGTGTTTTAATCTTTTTACCTAATTGGTTTTCAACCTCAGCCTTATACTCTTTGAACTTTTCAAAAGTTTCAGACTTTTGGTGCATTAGGTAAATATGCCCATACCTTGAATAATCATCTATAAAAGTGATGAAATATTCAAACCCTCCTCTTGCTCTAGCATTTAGAGGCCCACAAAGGTCTGAGTGAATCAACTCTAGGGGTTCTTTGGCTCTAAGACCTTTTCCATAAAAAGATCTTTTTGTCATTTTACCCTCAAGACAAGACTCGCATAGTGGTAATGAACTGTCTTCCAACTTATTTAGATGACTGTTCTTAACCAATCTCTCAATCCTGTTGGGATTTATGTGACTCAGTCTCAAGTGCCAAAGATAGACATTTGGAGAAATCTTTCTCTTCTTATAAGTCTCAGCAGTTTTAAACATCTCTATGTTCAAAACAGCTTTGACTTCAGTTGATTTTAACATGTACAAGTTATTTTCTAATTTTGCATAGCAAATCTGTTTATTTCCCATTTTGATGAACACTTCACCATTTTCAAAATAAACTTTATAATTTTGTTGCAAACAGGAGACAGAAATTAGATTCCTTTTCTTAGAAAAAATATAATATACATTTTTCAAATAAATGTATTTATCTCCTATAAATAACTTCATATCTCCCACTGCTTTGGCTGAAACAATCTCCTCGATCCCTACCTTAAAGATTGTTTCACCTTCTGTCAACTGCCTCTAGGAACTTGTTTCCTATGAGATAATACATACATGATTGGTGCCGCGGCACCTGAATCATTATCCAGATTTTATCGTTTTCCACTAAACATGCTTCAATAACAAGTAAATCATATTTATCTTGTTGTTCGAATTCAGCATTCTCATCTACATAATTCATAATTTCAGATGAGTTAGGAGATAGAGGACAATCCTCTGTTAAAACTCTTTTGGTATACAACACGCTAGTAATTTTGTTTTGTTGATTTAATTTTACTGTTATGTACATCGGAAGCGAGTATTCTAGAATTTGACATGCTGATAAATTCAAACAAATTCTAATTAGCAAATTGTAACTAAATCCAAAGTCAAGTTTTAGCAAAAAGTAATAACGTACCATAACATTATTTATTCGCAACGATATTTTAGTGAGTCAGAATATGTGCTACCATGGGGCAGTCAGATTCTCCTTCACTAAAACAAACAATTTTGACCAAACACTATCCCTGGAATAATTATTATTCCTATTGTCTCTGGAATAACTCTTATTCTATAGTCGTTTAGTTATCGTTTTCGGTCAAGATCTTTACTAACAACTTAGTAATTCTTGTAATATGTGACCCGCCATTTTCAGATCCTTTAGGACGGTATGAAGTTGCCTCCGAATAGAAGACAAAATCCAAGACGGAACTATAAGACCGATTCATTACTGAAGCCTGGGTTGTTCCGAATCCTATGTTACAACCTCCATGGGGATAGCCGTCATAAACGACTAGCAAAGGGCCGCTTAAAGCTAACCAGCAGATTTAATCCTGTCTAAGGCTGGGGGTACTTAAGTTTGACAGTTTATGGAACACCTCCTACCTGGGGATTTATGGCTAAATTATTGAAGCGTTGGTAACGATTTTATGAGCATACGTGAGTGATGTGAGGTAATAAAATGGTTTATCACCTAGACATCATAGGTTAAATCCAATTATAAGAGTTATACTTGGATAACACATAGACTTAGGTTGTTTTATTAGCCGAAAAGAACCTAAGTATAAATATACCAAATAGAACACTTCAGTGGTAGTTTAAATAACGAATAGATGAGTTATTAGAAAACTTCAGTGGGAGATTAATACATATACGATACGTTATTTTTAGCATCTCAGTCCTCTAAGAGTTCACAATCCAGATTTAAGTGGTACTTCGTGTCACCCTGGGAGTGACCTCCCTACGGAGAGTATTTTTTTAGCTTAAATCTAGATTTTGGTGAATAAGAGGAAGGTGTTAAAATATAAGTCTATTATACGATAAATAGATTTCAACTGCCACGTCTCCATATAGTTTACATAGTGAGATTCATATGACGCTTCGTGCCATCCTGGGAGTGACCTCCCTACGGAAAGTGTTTGTATGGGTCAATAATAAGGTGAATGAGGGAAGTGATTCATGGTAAGTGGGTGAAGAAAATGTGTCAACATTGTCCTACGGTCTCCTCTATTACTTTGAACCGTGAGATTCCTATGTTGCACATGCTGTCGTTTTTATGTAGCACTAGCTAGTCGTTAACCACGGCGATCCCTACGGAGGAGTGTAACATAGGATTTAAAACAACCCAGGCTTCAATAAAATGAATAGGGTCTTATAGTTCGGAGGCAAGTTCATATCGTTCTATAAGATCTGAAAATGGCGGGTCACACTTACAAGAATTACTAAGTTGTTAGTAAAGATCTTGACCGAAAACGATAACTAAACGACTATAGGAATAAGAATTATTCTAGAGACAATAGGAATAAGAGTTATTCTAGGGATAGTGTTTGGTCAAAATTGTTTGTTTTAGTGAAGGAATATCTTACTGCCCCACAGTAGCACATATTCTGACTCACAAAAATATCGTTGCGAATAAATAATGGTTATGGGTACGTTATTACTTTTTGCTAAAACTTGACTTTGGATTTAGTTACAATTTGCTAATTAGAATTTATTTGAATTTTATCAGCATGTCGAATTCTAGAATACTCGCTTCCGATGTACATAACAGTAAAATCAAATCAATAAACAAATTACTAGCGGTTGATTATACCAAAACAGTTTTAACAGAGGATTGTCCTCTATCTCCCAACTCATCTGAAATTATGAATTAGTAGATGAGAATGTTGAATTCGAACAACAAGATATATATGATTTACTTGTTATCGAAGCATATTTAGTGAAAAACGATAAAATCTGGATAATTGATTCAAGTGCCACTAATCATGTATGTACTATCTCATAGGAAACAAGTTCCTGGAGACAGTTAATAGAAGGTGAAACAATCTTTAAGGTAGGGACCGAGGAGATTGTTTCAGCCAAAGCAGTGGGAGATATGAAGTTATCTTGAAGAGAGTATCTACATGTCTCAACCAAAAGGGTTTATATAGTAGGGTCAAGAGCAAAAAGCTTGCAAGCTTAATCGATCCATTTATGGATTAAAACAAGCTTCTAGATCCTGGAATATGAGATTTGACGCTGCGATCAAATATTATGGCTTTGAACAAAATATTGATGAACCCTGTGTTTACAAGAAAATCGTCAACAAAACTGTCACTTTTCTGGTGTTGTATGTTGATGATATTCTACTAATTGGGAATGAGGTAGAATATCTAGCTGAAGTTAAGAAATGTCTGGCTTCATAGTTCCAAATGAAAGATTTGGGAGAAGCACAATATGTTCTTGGAATCTAAATAGTTCGAAATCGTAAGAACAGAACATTGACATTATCTCAAGCATCTTATATAGAGAAGATGTTGTCTGGGTATAAAATGCAAAATTCCAAGAAAGGATCTTTACCTTTCAGGCATGGAATTCACTTGTTTAAGGAGTAGAGTCCTAACATACCTCAAGAAGTTGAGGAGATGAATCGAATTCCATATGCATCTGCAGTTGGGAGTTTGATGTATGCAATGTTGTGTACTCGTCCCGACATATGCTATGCCGTAGGAATTGTCAGCAGATTTCAGTCCAATCTTGGTCATGACCATTAGACTGCTGTTAAAAACATTCTTAAGTATCTTCGAAGAACGAGAGATTATATGCTCGTGTATGGTCCTAAGGATCTGATCCTTACTAGATACAATGATTATGACTTTCAGACCGATATTGATTCGAGGAAATCAACTTTGGGGTCAGTATTCACTCTGAAAAGAGGAGCAGTTGTGTGGAGGAGCATCAAGCAGAGTTGTATTGCGGACTCCACAATGGAAGCTGAGTATGTTGCTGTAAACGAATCAGCAAAAGAAACATAGCTGATCCATTTACGAAGGCCCACTCAGCTAAAGTGTTCGAGGGTCACTTAGTAGGACTTGCTTTACGAGTTTTGTATCACTAGGGCAAGTGGGAGAATTTATGGGTATTGTAATGCCCTAGTTTATTGTATTTGTACATTTTATTCTCTCCATGTAAACTCAACATTGTATATATTAATCCACTAGAGTTTTAGTCCAAGTGGGAGTATTGTTGGGTTTTATGTCCTAAAAACTCGCAGTTTGTAAAATGATAAACATTTTCTATTATCAATATACTTTTTTTTATCCCATAAATTGTATGAAAATCTAAATCCAATAAACTAAGACCCATGACTATTGTATGAGTACTTGAACTTTATGTGGAGACATAAGAGTGGATCAGATTCGAGTAAATAATAAAAAATGATCTATGGTACATGAATGAGGTTGGGTAACTTATTCTTGTAACACCATTGGATGCGGCCTACTTTGTAGTTGTTACAAAGAGTTATAAAGTGTTACATACGATGTGATCCTAATTCATACATGTTATGACATGAGGAGTGGGGGCGTCCTATACAATGAGTTTGCATAAGATCAGGACCAAGAAATAAGTCATTCTTACTTTATAATGTTGTTTATTGTTTAAGACTGGCTATTGCACATAGATGACCTAGGTAACTCCATCTTAATCCTGAGCTAGCTATGAACTCCTGTTTGTTCAGGATTATCCTTTGATTTTCAAACAGTGAGAGTAGTCTAACAACACTACTGAATAAGACTCCCATTTTAGGGGTAAGACTGGATAGATAGCTGGGGACATAGCCTTGTAAGATGGAGTTCATGCCTACACGATGGACATAGAAATATATTTGTGGTAAGAAAAGTTCAGCTGTTGGTCTTTAGTGAAATCACTGACAATTAACGGATGATGGATCTAGTGGCTAAAGAGTTTAGTCAGCTATTCATGTACCGTTAGAGCTTCGAGCCATAGGTCTATTAGGTCACCTGGGTAGCTTGGATTTGGGGATTCATCTGATTTGGGATCTGGGAACTCAGCTACACAAGAAGGAATTCACTCCTTCCCCGAGGTAGGGGTAAGTAGATAGATGACTCTCTTAAGGGCTGATTCCGGGGCTTCAACGATGTGGCGCCACACACCTTCTCGTGACCCGAAAGGTGTTCACCTGTCTCTTATACACATCTAGATGTGTATAAGAGACAGGAATTCACTCCTTCCCCGAGGTAGGGGTAAGTAGATAGATGACTCTCTTAAGGGCTGATTCCGGGGCTTCAACGATGTGGCGCCACACACCTTCTCGCATGCTTATAAAATATTTGTTTAATTCACCTTTCAGATCAGTTCCCAGATAAAGGTGTTTCGTTTCCATTAGTTTAAATACCCCAACCTTAGACAAAACCTTCCTTAGACAAAGGTCCCTTATAGACAATTATTTTGTAGATTTAATCTTTTATTATTTCCAATTTAATCCTATTAAAAAGAAAATAAAAGATTAACCTATTTCTAATCATATTATAAATACTTTAACATAGGTCTAGGTGAATCAATTTTAAATCATTTAAAATTAATTTTAAATTTAGAAAGATTGGGCGCAGAGGCTGGATAAAGCACTCTGGGCCTACAGGACTGCATACAAAATGCCTATAGGTATGTCTCCTTACTCACTTTTATTTGGTAAACCATGTCATCTTCTTGTAGAGTTGGAGCATAAGGCATTTTGGGCAGTAAAGAAGTTGAACATGAATCCGGATGCGGCGGGCATTCAACGCAAGCTTCAGCTCAACGAGCTCGAAGAATGGCGAATGAACGCATATGAAAACAACAAGATCTACAAGGAAAAGACAAAGCGTTTGCACGAACAATGCATCAGCAAGAAGGTACTTGTTGTTGGTCAAAAAGTTTTATTGTTCAACTCACGCTTGCGTCTGTTTCCAGGGAAATTGAAATCTAGATGGTCCGGGACCTTCATAATTAAAACGATCTTTCCTTACAGTACTGTGGAATTAATGCGAGAAGATGGCACTAATGCATTCAAAGTAAACGACCAAAGGGTTAAGCCGTACTTTGAAGACGAAGTGGAACGCCAAAAGTCATCTCTTGCGCTACGCGAGACAAGTTGAAGCTTCCGTCGAGGCATCTCTGTGGTTGTAACACCACATCTTCTAGGGATGTCTCTCTCAACCTTATTCTTTTGCATTCTGTATTTTAAGTTATGTTTGAATTTGTTAGTTTAGTTATTTGAGGGTTTTAAGTTGATTGTTTTTCTTTTAGAAAAGTTGTGTATAATTAAAACGGAAACATTGGACGCGTTTGACATAAGTCTTAACGTAGGGAGCAGTTGAAGGGATGCGTCTCGAAAATACAAAACACTTGACTGTTTTGGCTAAACGAGGTGACCCTTCCACTTTGCATTAATTGCAAACGTCAGGCGCTGCCTGATGTCAGCCGCGATCATCCTCTCCTCTATAAAAACCTCACTTGAACCAAACTGCTGCTTCTTCTCCTTCATTGCACCTACGAACCTCTATTTCTTCATAAACCCTAGAACCTCAGATCCAACAAACTTCCATTTTCCTCTCTCGCTCAGCATCTCCGGTGAACAATGTCGTCCGGCTCAGATTCTCAGAACCAAAGCTACAGCCTAGGCAATGATTTGTCGGTAAGTTACTTCTTCTCTTCTTCATTTTCTAGTTCACCACCACCTAGCCCTAGGAAATCAACCTCCATCCCAACCCAATCAAAAGCCTCTTACGGCGGCGCTACCTCTGCTCAGCGTCTGGCCGCCCCTACACCTCCTTCCACCTCCATGAAAGCTTTGGCCAAGAGCTCCAAGAAACCTGTAAACCCTCCGGCCAAAACTTCTCTGCCTAGGGCTAAAACCCCACAAAAACCCAAGTCTGCCCCTAAACCAAGGGTAAAGACACCAGCCAAGACCAGGACGCGTCCGTCATTTATGGCCGTGTCCAAACCTTATACCAAGCCTGCCCTACTACCATTTATCCCGAACATAACCTTGGTGGGTGCAACACATGAACCCCTTCCTACCTATGCCCATACCGCACCATCTCCAACAGTGCGTCCACCTCCCCCTCTATCCCTTGAACCCTTAGCCACAATTTACTCGGTGGAATCAGACACGTCTAACCAGCCATCACCTTCACCCATCCTAATATCCTCTCCGGGGAAGCCTCACACCCCTGTGGGCACCCCGCCATTCACTCCACCTATCCCAGCCTCTGACAGTCCTACGTCAGAGCATAACCTTGAAGACTTGGCAGAGTTAGCAACACGTGATGAAGAGGAAGTATTTGGAGCTATTCTAGCAACGCTTAACCAAGAGCAAGAAGCAACTCAAGTGATACGTTCCGATCCACCAAACGCATCATTCGAGTTGGATGAACCAGAAAGATATGCAGCAATGCTAGAATAAGAGATGGAAAATGAAGAAAGGGAAAAAAATGAAGGAAGAGAAGAAGAAAGTAGAGAAATGAGAGTTGGCCCCGACGCATCATAGCCACGCCCATCTAACGCGGATGAAGAGCCTATAAAATCAAAGAGAGTATCAAGGAAGAGAAGGTTGATCATAGAGGAAGAAGAAGAAGAAGTTGCACCCGGACCTGAGGGTGCAACACGTAAAAAAAGGCACAATGCATTGGAAAATGAATTGGAAGATATGCTCTTGCGAGACAAGGGCGAAGAAAAACCAATCTTCAAAAGAAGTTGGAGAATGAGTTAAGAGAGTTGGCTAAAAAGGCAAGAGAACACGCGGTAGGGAAACGCGAGGTAACGGAGGTGTTACCTAAGAGAACCACGGGAAGGAAACGTTAGTTTAGTGACATATTAGTAGAGAAAGGCTTCTTCCTTGAACGCCACCCATTTCCAGTCTATATCACGGAAACCATCAATGCACTATGGTGGAATAAATTCTGCGTTGGGCACAATCGCATCTGGCCCAACCTTGTCCGCACATTCTACAACAGTGAATTCGACATGGAAAAGAACACCGCCTTCGTGAAAGGGGTGTTAGTGCGCTTCTCGGCAGACAAGATAAATGAAGTGTTCAACTTGAATAGTAATCCTGACACAGAAGGAAACCGTATCTTTGAGCAACCAATGCCTGGTCAATTGGAAGATGTGTTGAAGACAGTGGCCAAACCTGGGAGTAAGTGGCAGACATCAAGGAATGGATCAAAGATGCTTGCTTCCAGGAATCTGAACCCAGACGCTAACATGTGGTATTATTTAATCAAACGCAGCATCATGCTTATAACACATGATGAAACGTTATCCAAAGAACGCGTCCTGGCCACTTACTGCATAATGCAATGCATCCCGTTGGATATTGGGAGGATTATACAGGACCAGATCAAGGCCATCAAGAACAAGCCTCGAGGGCAACTATATTTTCCATGGCTGGTCTGCGCGTTATGCAAACGCGAGGGCATCCCTCTGGGGGATGATTATGAAGAAGTCGATGGTCTGATAGACATAAAGGCAGTGAGGCGTCTCCTTTGAGGATCACAGCATCAACCAGCCTTACCTGCCAAAGAAGTGGCACATAGACCTCGACCAACAAAACGTACCCCCAAGAAAAGACGCGTCATGGTAGTTGAACATAGCGATGAAGCTTCAAAGAATGAAGAATGTGAAGCTAAGCTAGAAGCTTTAGCTGAAGAAGCGCAGCCTGCACTTGAACTTTTCCATGACTCAACAATAGCCAAGCCAGAAGGGAGTCCTGAATAGACACATCAAGAACCCATATTCACAGATCAGGACCTCCCTCACTCCATTCCTTCGCACCAACAAAGTCCAATCCAAAATTTTGTGCCACCTCCAGTGATCTTTGAGCCAATTGGGTTAGGGTCCAGTAACGTAGTAGCATTTGAAAACCCAGTTGGACGAGAAGAACCAGTACCCCAATGCAGCATAGACTTGGAGGAGTTGAAAACATTCATCAGTGATCAACTTCAATCGTTGGCCGCATCAATTGAAGATCTTCAACAACAAAACCGGGTATTAAAGGATTACTTGAGGCAACAGACGAGACGCATGCAAGAACAATTTGTCTATACAACGCAGTATATCAATCAGGTCTTGGTGGGTATGTTTGCCTTGCCTCCGTTACCAGCCCATCTCAAAAATCCCTTGCGCTTCATGGACGAGAACCCCGAAGAAGATCACAGAGATGATGCGCCAGCACAGTAGAACCTTGGGGTGTTGGGTTAAGATTATTTTGTAATTTTGGTTTAATTGTCCTTTTGCATCTTTTTGCTGTGTTTATGCAATCTATGTTAAAATATGAAAAATGAATGAGAAGTTATCACTTTGATCCTTGCGTTTGTCCTTAGCATATTTTATTTTTGTTCTTTGATTGATTTCTAAGTCTTATGCTTAACTTAACCTCAATGATATCAACTATATGAGTTCATAAGCATAAGATAGGCGTTAGGAAAATAGACAAGGCTTGAACTTCTCTTAAAATGATTAAGTTTACTTTCTAACGCATGCAAGCTTGAAGTCTTAAACTCCTTTCAATTTCTCAAAGCCTTTTAAAACTTTGTTTCTCTTTTAGCAATGAGGATATAGCTCATCTTCAAATTTGGGGATGAACGAAATCCAAGCGTAGACGCATCAATGTATACATTATAAAGAAAAAGGGAAACAAAATAAGAAGAATTTTGAACACAGCTCCTCTATCATTACTTCAAAAGAGAGAAATTTCAAATGACATGAGCTTAATTGGAACAGGCACTTAGCCGTAGTTGGATGCTCGCATGACACCCGTGGGGGTAAGCCAAAATGAAGTTAAGTATTCTAGACCAACGCGTCCCATAAAACTCCTCTATCTAGTCTAGAAAAAAAGGAGGGATGAATATTAGATACGAGTTTAGTTGTAAAGGGTTCTCACCCGTAGTTGGATGCTCGCATGACAACCGTGGGGGCAAGCCAAAACGAAAGTGGGATACCTAGAGCAACGCATTGGTAAACAAGTACACAATCGTTTTCTTTTTGTCCAACATTTGTTTTTCAAAAGAAATAGTATCTAACGCATTGTTGGTTTAGAAAAGATTGAAATGTTTTGAGAAATGAAAGAAGTTGTGATGAGAAGCCTGCCGCATCAGAAACTAAATATTAGTCCTTTTAAGAAAAGCGTCAATCTAAGTTATATTTTCCCAACTCTTATTTCAGCTTTGAGACTAATATGATGAGAGGTGAAATTTGCACATCTAAGGCAGAGGAGATAGCAAAGAATTATTTTAGAACGCTTGAGGATAAGCATTGTTCAAATTTGGGGGTGGTTGACAACTTGTAAAAATACAAGTTATCTTTGCTCTTAAGTTAGAACGATTAGTTTTTTTTTTTTTTTATGATAAACTCTCCTCATTTTTAATAGAGACGCATGGATTTACTTAAACAATAGCAATTTCATGTAAAAGAAGTTTATCACTAAAAATCGCGGCACTAACGCACTACTTTGCAGGATTTCAACGCAAGAACTGACAATAACGCGTTAGACAAGTGCCGCAGGAAACACGCTAACACATGAGCCATGCGTCGGAGGGAATTCAACGCATAGAAGATTCATTACTCCGGGTTGATTGTGTTACATCACCATTTGCAAGCATGGGCACCTATAATAGGTGGCATCTGAAAAGCTTCCAGCTGTAGGTGGCATCTGAAAAGCTTCCAGAGGTCAGGTGGCCAACCAGGACATGAAGTTTAATGCTGACCAGGGCATTGACTTAAATGCAGCCCATCCTCCAAGTGGACGAGACCAACACCTATAAATACTTGAAGACCCTCCAGAATTAAGAGTTCAGACAATTAAAAGCTTTATACTCTCTGTAATTTTGTAGACTTAGTTTTAGTTTGTACAAGCTGTGCCGAGGTGTAAGACGATCAAAGGAGCTGAGAACCACCACCACCATCGACCAGGGAGTGGAGAAATTTATTCTTGAGAAAGATACTCTGTCCTCGGCTCTTTAAAGTGATTGTACACAACAAGATTGAGCCAAAGAACTACAAGAGATTGTATTCTTTGGCTTGACTCAGTTTCTCTCTTAATATCATTTCCATTTCATTTTGATTGAATATAGTTCTTTGTAAAGACTCATTGATTCTTTATAAAATTCATATATTTGATCATCACTTTTGCTATTGTTTATCTTCTGTCTATGTTGAAAGCATTAGTACTTCATGCATAATTTGGTTCCAACACCTAAACTAACTTGATAACTTGGTGAAAGCTTCCTTACTTAGTTGTTCGAAAGAATAGCTAAGCTGCATTAAGTAGAACGCCTAGTACAACTAGAGATAGACTTACTGGTGTTTCTTGCATTCTAAGTAGACATATGCACCCTAGAGATAGGCTTGTAAGTTATTCGCATTGAGAAGTGTTGAATGATGTCTAACGCATGAACAAAAAGATAAGCAACCCATCCCATTTCATCCATATTACATCAGTTGTGTGCAATTATCTTTAACCGGCACGTCCATCTACTTAAATTCCATTTTCACATGATCCATCATTTTCCACTCAACTCTTTTGTATTGTCTTGCACAAGCATGGCATGTTAATGTAAATAATACATCTTTCACATTTATTTAGGAAAAACCTCCTACTGCAAGTACAACGCATAATCTGTGTTAGTGAAACTGAATCCCTGTGATCGACCCTGGACTTGCCAGGAACCTAGATTAGATTTATACTTGGGTTTTATCTAGGAAAACTTGAACGTTATTATAAGGAGTTGTGTGCCTTCTGTGCAAAATACTAACGCCCTAACGCGTTGCATTCATTTAAGTGCATCAAGGCAGAACGCAACACTTAGACTCTATTCTTCCAATCTGTTTTACTTTATACACTCCTAAAGCATCTCACGATAGCAACCGACCATTGAGGACGAGCGCGAAGTGTTCGTGCAGTGTTGCGGTCGTGTAGATCGAGTGTTCGTGGTCGCTGTTGTTCGAGCGATCGCGCAACGGAGCGTGGAGATGCTTCTGCCTATGTGCATAGAGTTTTACTCTCTGTTCCTTTCTATTTTACATGCTATAATTTCTGTATGAATCGCATAACCGTTTGTTTGAAGTCGACTATAAATGATTTGTTAATTCATGATTGTAATTTGGAATAGTCTTGTTCCGCTGCTCATGGAAATCTCGTTTCCGATTTTCTTCAATTGGTATCATAGTCAGGTTCTCTGATATTCCAAATTACAGATATGAATTGAACGCATTTTTCAGTCGCGGTGGGTTTTTGCATTTTTGGTTAACCATTTTCTGCATTTGTGGATGTTTTTCAGTCCCAAAACGTTCATAAAAAAACATCCACAAATGCAGAAAACGGTTAACCACAAAAAAATAAAAAAAAAAAAAAAAAAAACAAAAAAAAAAAAAAAACAAATGCAGAAAACCCACGCCGACTGAAAATGCGTTCAATTCATATCTGTAATTTGGAATATCAGAGAACCTGGCTATGATACCAATTGAAGAAAATCGAAACGAGATTTCCATGAGCAGCGGAACAAGACTATTCCAAATTACAATCATGAATCAACAAATCATTTATTAGATAATAATACTTTTTTCTTTTTAAATAACCAAATGTAGTGGGTGGTTATTGATCATGGTAAACCGTGAGGTTTTAAAAGGGAATCGATTTCCTATTTTTGAAAGAGAGGTTTTTGGAAAGTTTGAAAAGTTTTTGAGTTTTCTCTCTGGCGAAAAGAAACTCACGGAAGTCGTCAATTAAATACAGATTTACTAAACAACGGTTGGGCTAGGTAAATGATCGTGTAGGTGCTAGCTAAACGATCGTGCAGTGTTTACTAAACGATCACATAGCTTGCTAGACGATCACTGGCCCAAGGTACACGATCGTGTAGATCTATCGAGCTAAACGATCGCATAGCTTTTGCTAGACAATCGCATAGTTGTATCTATACGATTGGGCATCGACCTATACAATATGTCTCCGACTTCTCCCACTTGCCCAGTCGGGTACACAATCTGTCTTTTCTCTGTTCGTCTGCCTCACACCAAGTCGAACAGAGCCCACCCTTTGGATTCTCACACCGATAATACCAAGGTCGCCTTGTTGGTGGTGTCAGACTCAAGTCGACATCGTCGAGGTTTTTCGGAGGCCGTTCGTGGTTCTGTGGAGGCCATTTGTTGTTGCGGAGGAGATCGTGACCGAGGAGATCGTTGAGGACGAGCGTGAAGTGTTCGTGCTATGTTCGTGCTATGTTCGTGCTATGTTCGTGCGGCATTGCGGTCGTTTAGATCGAGTGCTCGTGATTACAGTTGTTCAATCAGAGTTGCGCATCGAAGCGTGGAGACGTTTCTGCATATGTGCATAAAGTTCCCTCTATACATTTTATTGTTTCATGCTATAATTTCTCTATATATTTGCATAACTGTTTGTATTAAAGCCGGCTGTAAATTTATTGTTGATTCATGATGGTAATTTGGAATAGTCTTGCTTCCGCTACTCACAGAAATCTCGAGTGTCGATTTCCTTCAGATAAAACTCAAAATTTGTCTTAAATTAAAATTTGGGCATATTCCAAATTTTATTCAAAATCAAATTGTTCAATTTGAGATTAAACTGTAAATAGAATCTTAAATTAAAATTTGGACATATTTCTATTGGATCGTCACCAGCACGCAGCGGAAGATATCAGGATCCATAAACACTTTAATTCATTAATTTTGGCAGAAAAGAAACATGCTTAAATAGAGTATAATGGGTTTCAAGAACATACATTTGAAGAACTGTTGAAATCTTTATTTCCAGCTGCTAAATTCTCCAAATCTTTGTGTAGACCACCACAAGACCTTCCCTACTATTCTCTTAGTGTTCTAGATTGTGTTGTGGGACTCAAAATAAGCTGGAATTAAAGGGAATTTGGGGAAAGCTCACTGCATCAACCCATTGAAGAACACCTTCTTCTCAAGAATTTTTAGAAAAAATTCTATAGGTTGCTCAACCTCTACTTTACTCCAATCTCTTCAATATATTGCAGACTATCATACAAAGAGATTTGCTGCATGGGATACAGCTCATGCTTGGAGTTATTGAAGCTTGAAAGTAGTGGGTTCCTAGTGAGCAAGTTGAAGATGAAAATGGAAAAACCCATTTTTCCTTTTTTGTGTAATTCTATTTCCAAAATAAAAAAAATGATTTTAAAATCATATTTTATTTCTAAAATAAAAATTCATTAATTTTACAAATTAATTTTCTAATAAAATTAATAAATATTTATTTAAGCAATTCAAATAATTCTAATTATTTTAATATCCAATATTAAATTAATTTTTACACAAAAACATCTTCATATATTTAAATCATATTTAAATATATTTTCTCCAATTCCATTTGATTCTAATTTGAACGTTTCAAATTAACTTATCATGTAACTCTAGAGCTAATTCATTTCCGAGCTAGTAGGGGGACCTCATTGATCTACAGATCATGGGCTCCAATGATCCAAGATTAATCGACTAAACTCATTAGACTGATCTAACCCCCATTTGTTAACTAATGGATCACTCCACTAAAGCCCATAGTTGAACTCCTCTCACTGTAGATATATTACGTCCACTCGATATAACCATGATTAGTAAGTTAACCCTTCACAGGTTGTTCGTAATAACGGTTGGGTCAAATTTCTGTTTTACCCCCGAAATTACCTCTTGTTCTTTAAGTCCCACTGAACCCCTAATGAACAATTATTTTGTGATCCAATCAACAAAACCGAGTCCCTCTCAATCCAATGAGACGGTAGAATCCCTTGTTCAAGACCCATAATCAACATTTAAGGGAACAACCTCTCTACTATCCCTAAAGCGGGTAGGAGTGAATTCTCTCTTGCACCTTATATCCCCAGCCATCTATCCAGTCTTATTGAGCTGGCGTTGTTGAGCCAACCCTTGCCTATGCAAATCTAAGGGTAATCCCGAATAAAAGGAGTTCATAGTTAGCTTAGGATTAAGGTCAAGTTACCTAGGTCATCGCTTTGAAATAGTCAGTCTTAGACAATAAACAACGTTATAAAGTAAAAGTGACTCATTTCGTGGTCTGATCTTGTACAAACCCTTTTGCACAAGGACACCCCTACTCCTTATGTCCAACATGAACGAATTAGGATCACTTCGTTTGTAGCACTTTACAACTCCTTGTAACGACTACGGAGTGGGCCGCATCCAATAGTGTTACCAAAATAAGGTACCCAACCTTATTCATATACTATAGATCATTTTGACTATTTATTCGATCCTGATCTACCTTTATGTCTCCACATAAAGTTCAAGTACTCATCCAATAATCAAGGGACTTTTAGGTTTATTGGATTTCTATTCAAGCAATATATTTATTCATAACACCTTTATTGAATTTTCAGAATAAGTTCCATTGTTTACATACCCGAGTTTTAGGACATAAAACCTAACAATTCCAAATTTTATCCCAAATCTAAATCGTCCAAATTTAGACTTTTATTCCTTAGGTCAAACTAAATTAAGATAAAATCTCAAATTGATGTAAAATTCAAATTTAGACATCTTCCAAATTGTATATCAAACTCATCCAAATTTAGGTTCTTATCCCTATTTCCAAATCAAGTTGTGGGAAAAATCTTAAATTAATCCCAAATTAAAATTTGACCATGTTCCAAATTTTATTTAAAATTCAAGTTGTCCAAACTTGAGTTTCTATCTTCAATCAAAATAAATTGTGGATAAGAAAATAAATCTCAATTGATCTTTTATTAAAATTCGGGCATATCCCAAATTTTATCTCAAATCCAAATCAAATTGGGGTAAAATTTTAAATTAAATTTTGGTCATATTCCAAAGTTTATTCCAAAAATCTAGTTAAACTTATGTATTAAATTCATGGTTTGACTAACACATCAATTGAGGTCAAATTCAAGAATAGATATATTTGGATTTTGATTCTATCTTTATATTTTTCGAGATTCATCTACCTATATACGTGCATAAATCTCAAAAAGGGGCATTTATTGAATGAGAAATTTCGGCGAATCATGAGTTGCTGCATCATCAATGAAAGCCCAAGCCTATTGGAAAAATTATAAGTTGGATTGGGCTGAGCAATTAAAGTTGCTCGGGCTTAACCTAATTCAAACCCATGGTGAAATTTTGGGCTAAATTAAATATTAAGCTCAAGCCCAGTATTTCGACCCAACAACAAATGGACCCAAGCCTAACTTTAGCCTAAACCCAATTTGGGCCCAATAAAGTAATTAGGCCCAAGCCATGTAAAGTCCATGTTAAGTCTCTGTAAATCGAGGCCTTATCTCTTCATTTAGGAGGGGAGGTTGGAGGAATTGAAGGCAAAAACCTCTGAAGATTTGAAGTTTGAAGCTTCGAGGATTGGATGAACATGACTCCTCCAAAGCTTTGACGATCAGAAGACACTAAAGCTCTTAAGATCAGGACACTAAAGTTCTGAAGATCATAAGACATATCAAAACTCTAAAGATCAGAAGACATATTAAAACTCTGAAGATTTAAGCTCCCAAGATCCAAGACTCAATCTCTCAAGTGTTGAAGACCAAAGCTTCTCAAGCTTCGAAGACTGAAGTTCTCAAAGTCTGAAGTATTGAAGATCTGAATTATTTGAAGCTTTGAAGATTATAAGATTTCAACAAACTGATCATATCTTCACAATTTACATGCTGAAGATTCAATCTCCTCAAATCCAAGGGCCAAGCCCAAGCCCATCCGTGAACTCTATAAATAGATAAGCTCTCGGGGTCAGCAATTCTACACTCTAGAGAGCTTAGAAGAAATTCTCTACAATCAAAAGACTCCTTGACTCCTGAAGCTGACCACGCTTGAAGACTGAAATCCTTTGAAGATACAAGCATTCTGAAGACTGAAGTCCTTTGAAGATACAAGCATTCAAAAGATTGAAGTCCTTTGAAGATACAAACATTCTGAAGACTGAAGTCCTTTGAAGATGCAAACATTCTGAAGACTGAAGTCATTTGAAGATACAAGCAATCTGACCACGCCCGAATACTGAAGTCCTTTGAAGATACAAGCATTATGAAGACTGAAATCCTTTGAAGATACAAGCATTCTGACCATGCTTGAAGATCGAAGTCCTTTGAAGATACAACATTCTTCCAAGACTCAAAGCTCAAGAACATCTACACGTCCTGCTTCTATACATCAAGCGTATGCATTGAACCGAAAGAGAATCAGAGGATCAAGTACTATAGATCGAACCACATCACATCAAATCAACATCAACATCAACACTAACTCAAGTTCAACTCCACGAAACAAGTTTATCCGAAAGCCTTGTGCGAACATTGATCATCCAAGAAGATCAACAAGCCCAAAGGTTGATCGTCCAAGAAGAACAACAAACCCAAAGGCTGGTCATCCAAGAAGATCATCAAGCGTAAAGGCCGATCATCCAAGAAGATCAATAAGTCAAATGGTCGATCATCCAAGAAGATCAACAACTTAAAGACTATAGTTTATTTTGAAAGCATCAAAATATTATGTACTAGAGATTGTACTCACTTTTCACAAAATTAATACAAATACAAAGTTCATGTTCCACGAAATAAATTTCTTTTAAAATCTCGTGCGAACACCAATAAAAAGGGATTTAATCAAATATAATTATGGTTATTCATATTTTTTTTAATAAAAGATGATGGTTTTTTTCATATTAATTCATAACAATATAATAAATTATTATATTAGTATTATTATTAATAAAATTAATTATATATGTCAAATATAAATTTAATTTAAGCATATTTATAAAAATTAAATAAATTAACCAATATCAACAAGGAAAATAAACAAATAACATGAAAAGATAAAAAGTAAGAGAGAGAAAAAACCCATTAAAAATTATTTAAATGATTATAAAAACCTTCATTAATAGAAATATGAAATATTTTAAAATAAGATATTTTCATTCTCGATATTAAAAACTTGTGTGATAGAATATCATTTCTATCTCATCTCTTATTTCGTTGAATAGCCATTAAATTTTATGGTGAAAAAGCAAAAAATCATTTGGGCCTTCACAAACGGGCCAATTTTCAGTGTACGACCTAGCAAAGCAAACTCCCACTATCTACCTCTGGCAGTGACGAGGTAACTTCTTGCAAAAAGTTCAATCAAACACTCGTCTTTCACCTCTACAATGCTTTAAACCAACACTGGAACAATTTTGCTACATTTCTTAAGCTTTGGATTCAGTGTCCGATTCCAATAATCTCGGCAGGAGTGGCGAAGTTAAATGACGGAAAACCAGAAGCATGGGCTAGAATTCAGTATCGACTCATCACCTCAAAGGCCCTTGAAAATTGGAAAGACCACGGACGAAGTTCTCAACCGCCACGAGGAGGAAGCAGAAACTATGAACCGAAACCCTGGAATCCAACGCTACCTTGTCGCCGTCGAGTATATTGGAACTCGTTTTTCTGGTTCTCAGCAGCAGCCGAACTGTCGTACGGTGGTTGGGGCGCTTGAGGTACTTTCCCATTTGTCTTTACACTGCATTTGCTTCTTAATCAATGAAACTCTTTGAAATGGGACGCAATTTCTTTGTATCGGCGCTCTGTTTAGCTGGTTTAGATGTTTTGACAATCTGTGCCTTGAGAGACGAGACCAAAAGGAAGATGAACTTTTACAATTTACATGGCTCCTTTTTTCCTCTCCTTTTTTGTTTTTTTTTTTGTTTTTTTGTTTTTTTTTTGTTTTAGTAATCATTGGCAATAAATGTGAAATATCTAGATATTAAGATGTATTTCTCACGTATTCTATTTGTATTTGTTAAACAGTTTGTTACAAGTGGGTTAAGTCCACGTGTACTCTTGGTGTTGGCTATTTATTTGCCCAACTTTGATCAATGAAGTTTGAGCATGTTATTTACTTTTGAGTGTCTTAATATGGAATTTCTTATGCGACATAAGTCATGCATTGCGGATTGGTCCTCAGTTTTTACCTTTGTGGAAAATCAGTACAATGCTCATATAAAGGTATTTCGATATAAGTCTAGAGTTTCTATCTCATTTTGATTTTAGGGAGAATGTGTGTTAACAGTGTAACATCCGAACCTTCACAAGATTCTTTAGGCAGAGAGAGAAACTCAAAATTCAAGCCTTGGAAGGAAAAGATACCTAAGTATCTAAAACTATGCCTTGGAAGAAGTAAAAGTACCTAAGGAAATTTCTAAGTATTGGAGGCACAGTAGTTTGGAGTAGGATTTTGACTAAGTATGTAAACTATGCTATGAACTCATAGCATAGAAGGGGATTTAGCCAAGTGTTCAAACTGGGATGTGGACTTGGAGGAACTCCAAATTGGTCTAGGAAAGTGAAAAATTTACCAAGTACCAAGGATATGAGGAGTACGGGCTTAACATTAGATAAGACAAGTGAAACATATTCTGGGAAAAGAAGGAAGACTTGGACGCATACAAGGGTAGGGTTGGACATTATGGGTGATTCCCCTTGGGATTTTGGACGCATAGGAAGTGTTGTTGTGAGATGGTTGGGATTAAGTGAAAACCTGAGGAAAGAAGTGGTTGTGTTGGAAGACCACGCGTTGAACTATGCACCACCAAGGGAGGAAGTGGGCGCATGCTTGGAGGAAAGTAAGGCAAAAAGGATACATGGCTATGCCTTTGAGTGTGAAAGGAAGCTATGCTTTGACAAGAAGATAAAAACCAAGGAAGAAGGAAGAAGAAGAAAGATGGACGCCTAGGGGTTAGGGTTGGCGCATAGGGGGCCTTATGGATTCCATTTTTTGGGTCTATGAGGAGCAAGCAAGGAAGCTCAAGAACCCTAGTTGGGCGCATACCTAGGAGGAGAAGTGTAGGTTGGGTGCATACTCTAGTTATGAGCAAAAGGAAGAAGCTATGCTATAACGACCCAAATTTCTAGTATGTTTCTAGGACGCTACTCTATGCATGCATGGGCTTGGCATTACATTTCTCGAAGAATAATTAAACAAAAGAGATAAAAATTTTATTTCATTAAATAAAGCTCAAATAAATAAAGAAGAGAAATCCTAAAAATACCGTTCGGGGTACCCCTAACCCAACTTTAAAATAAATAACAATTAAATAAATCAATAAATGAAATCAAGGAATATTTCATAGGATTTTAAAATGCCTGACTTCTAAATCAGACACTAGTAAATGAAACCTAAGTGCGGAAGCAATAATTCGTCCAAATGGCCAGGTCATGGATTTCTCTTGTCATGCGTCAGTCTATCTTTGCCCTTATCTGAAAAACACGAGAGGAAAAAAAAAGGGTGAGTATATATGTATATTTAGTAAGCGGCCCACTACTGGGCCCACTCAGTGATCTGTTAGCCTTCCCATCGAGACATGGGTGCACAACAGCATCATAGGCATAGGCATAAGGGGTGAACCCGAAGACACGTTTTCATAAGTAGTGACCTCGGTGGGTACTAACATAAACGTAAGTGGTGGTCCCAAAAGGACACCGTACATTAGCATACGGTGTGGGCCTAAAGGCGCACAACATGTGCATAGCATAGCCCAATGGAAACGCTAATAGTCACTGCAATCTCATACAGACAAGTCAAAATATTACATTCCAATTAGAACCAGTGGTATGCATGCTTAGGTTCGAGGGCAAACCGTTAGTAAATCACTTACCTTGGGTTTAGGCCCACGCAAAAGAAAACGAATAGCTGAAACTCCCTCCTAAATTAGCAAAGGCTTGAGTCAAAGCCCATGACACCAACCACAAACACACAGTTCAATTTGTGGGACGAATCTCCAAAATCTAAACAAATTAGTTTAGCAATCCTCACACAATTTACCCCTAAAACTTGCCAAAAATAACTAATGAAGGCTTTGGCGGCTGCTACAACGCCTTAGAACCTCCACTTCAGTCTCCTGATTCAAAATTGGACCAATCGTCAAGCCAAGATTTCACTAAATAGCCAAGATCTTTCAAGAAACCTCAAAAGAACTAACCAAAACAACCAAGTTCTTACCCCACAATACGCGAACAGAGGCCACACGAGCAGGCTCGATGCTGTACGGACGACCACTGCCGCGGGTGTGGACGGCCTTGACGAAGACAGTAGAACGTAGCTGAGGACGACTGCGGATGGCGTGGCTCGTGTCTTCACGGTGACAGCGGACCTGACTAAGGTCGACAGAGGCAGTCGCGGCGCATGTCTGGAACGGCAAACTGAAGTAGGAACGCGTGGCATTGGCGGCGGCTGGACGAACGCGGCTTCGGGTCGGCGACGAACGGCGACGCCTTCTGGTGCGTGATCGACGACGACTACGGCTAGGTGGCAGACTCCTCACGCGACTGGAAGAAGAAAATCGGCTGGAAGAAGAAGGCTCGTGCGGCTGGGAGAAGAAGAAGAAGATTTCCCCTTTTTCCTTTTTTTTTTCTTTACTTCACGCATCCCGAGGTCCCCTTTTTAAATAACCGAACCCTTAACTCTAATTCTTTTAAGAAAAGGCAAAACAGGACAAAAAAGGAATAAAAATAAATAAATAAATATAACAACCCCCAATTTCCCTTTTCCCAAAAAAAAAAAAAAAAACTCAAACCACCAACAAATTATTTAATTGCCTAAACGTTGGCCTTGAATTAAAAGAAACGAATAATTCCATGAACTAATTTAAATTTACTTGGATTCCGGGACGTTACAACCTTCCTTCCTTAAGAAACTTTCGTCCTCGAAAGTTCTAGTCCTAGAAGAGCTCTGGATGTAGTGTTCTCATCTCGTCCTCTCGTTCCCAAGTTGCTTCCTCAAACTGATGATTATGCCACAAAACCTTCACTAGTGGCACCTCCCTGTTGCGCAAAACTTTCACCTCCTTGGCCACAATCCGCGTAGGCTTCTCTTTGTAACTTAAGTTTTCATCACCTCCCTGGCCACAATCCGCGCAGGCTTCTCTTCGTAACTTAAGTTTTCATTCAGCTGCAAGGGCTCAAAGTCCACCACATGAGATGGGTCTGTTAAATACTTCCTCAGCATAGAGACATGAAAAACATTATGGACCGTGGAGAGAGACGGTGGCAAAGCCAAATGGTAAGCTATTGGGCCAACTCGCTCCAAGATCTCGAATGACCCTACAAAACGTGGACTTAGCTTACCCTTCTTTCCGAATCTTAGGACACCCTTCATTGGCGCGACTTTCAGTAACACTTTGTCATCTGCCTCAAACTCAAGATCTTTACGCCTAACATCAGCGTAACTTTTCTGTCTACTTTGCGCTGCTAGCATTCNAACTCAAGATCTTTACGCCTAACATCAGCGTAACTTTTCTGTCTACTTTGCGCTGCTAGCATTCGAGCCCTGATCTTCTGCATAGCTTCATTTGTCATCTCCATTAACTCAGTTCCCATCAGTTTTCTCTCCCCAACCTCACCCTAGCAAACAAGAGACCTGCAACCTCTACCGTAAAGAACTTCAAATGGCGACATTCTATTGGTAGCCTGATAGCTATTATTATAAGCAAACTCTGCCATATGCAAGTGGGAGTCACAACTTCCTGAGAACTCCAATGCACAAACGCGCAACATGTCCTTCAACGTTTGATTCAAGCGTTCTATTTGCCCATCCGTCTGGGGGTGGAAGGCTGTACTGAAGTTTAACCGCGTCCCTAAGGCTGCCTGGAGGCTTTTCCAAAAATTGGAGATGAAACGAGGGTCCCTGTCGGACACAATTGACACTGGCACACCATGCAATCTTACTCCTTCATGTATAGCTCAACCCATTTACTCACCACATACGTGGGCTTCTCTGGAATAAAATGTGCCACCTTGGTGAGCCTATCTATCACAACCCAAATCACTGAGAAGCCCTTCACTGACCTGGGCAAACCCGTAATGAAATCCATGGACACACTCTCCCACTTCCATTCTGGCACATCCAATGGCTATAGCAAGTCCGCTAGCTTCTGCCTTGGGGCCTTCACCTGTTGATAGACTAAACATCTGCTGACATAGTCAGCTATCTCCTTTTTCATATTGGGCCATCGGTAATACCGCTTCAAATCTTGGTACATTTTGGTACTGCCTGGATGCATCGAGAATGGGGAGTTGTGAGCTTCTGTCAACAATTCCCCCTTCAGGCCATCATCTGTAGGTACGCATAACCGTCCTTGATATAGGAGGCCCTAGTCCACCGATACAGAAAATTCACTGGCTTGGCCTGACCCTACTTGATGACATTTCTGAACAAGGTCCGGATCACCCTGCTGTGCAACAATAATCCTCTGCCTCAAGGTTGGTCGTACTGTCAATTGGGCTAGCTGCGAAGTGACTTCCCCCACTGCCACCGCAATCTCTGCTCGTTCCAGATCTTTACACAACTGAACCTGCCTAGTGATCAAGGTGGCCGAATTAGCGGTCTTTCGACTGAGGGCATCAACCACCACATTCGCCTTACTTGGGTGGTAGAGGATCTCGCAGTCGTAATCTTTTACTAACTTGAGCCACCTGCGCTGCCTCATGTTTCTCTCTTTCTGGGTGAAGAAGTATTTCAGACTCTTGTGGTCGGTGAAAACCTAGATCCTTTCTTCATACAAATAGTGCTTCCAGATCTTCAGGGCAAACATCACCGCTACCAGTTCCAAGTCGTGAGTAGGATAGTTTCGCTCATGGTTTTTCAATTGGCAGGAGGCATAGGTGACCACTCTACCAAGCTGCATAAGCACACAACCCCAATCCTTCTTAGAAGCATCACTGTAGATCACGAAATTCCCGGAGCCATCTGGTACCGTGAGAACCAGTGCTGAAACCAACCTCTGCTTGAGGTCCTGAAAACTGTCGTCACAAACTTTGCTCCAAACAAACGAAGCTCCCTTCCTGGTTAGCTGAGTCAACGGTGTGGCCATGCTAGAGAAATTCTCTACAAACCTACGATAGTACCCAGCCAACCCCAGGAAACTGCGCACCCTGTCTCTTATACACATCTAGATGTGTATAAGAGACTGAGTCAACGGTGTGGCCATGCTAGAGAAATTCTCTACAAACCTACGATAGTACCCAGCCAACCCCAGGAAACTGCGCACCTCGCTGACCGTTGTAGGGTGGGGCCAATTTGTAACGGCCTCAATCTTAGCTGGATCTACTGAAATCCCGTCCTTCGACGTTACGTTTCTAAGAAAGGACACCTTTTGTAGCCAGAACTCGAACTTAGAAAACTTTGCATACAGTTTGTTTTCCTTCAGCGTTCCTAGGACTTTCTGAAGATGTTCCTCGTGTTCTGCCTCAGTCTTGGAATGGACCAAGATGTCATCAATAAAAACAATTACAAATGTGTCCAAGAAATCCCTAAACACCCTGTTCATCAAATCCATGAATACCGCTGGAGCATTGGTCAAACCAAAAGACATTACAATGAACTCGTAATGTCTGTATCTGGATCGGAACGCAGTCGTCGGGATATCACTGTCCCTTATCCTCAGTTAGTGGTAACCTGACCATAGGTCAATCTTGGAAAATATGGTAGCACCCTGTAGCTGGTCAAACAGGTCATCGATCCTAGGAAGTGGGTACTTGTTCTTGATGGTCACCTTATTCAATTCCCTGTAGTCTATGCATAAGTGTAACGATCCATCATTTTCCTTCACAAACAATACTGGTGCTCCCTACGGAGAAACACTGGGTTGTATGAACCCTTTATCAAGCAGTTCCTGCAATTGGCCCTTCAGTTCTTTCAATTCGGTCGAAGCCATTCTGTACGGAGCTTTGGATATGGGAATAGTGCCTGGCTCCAGCTCGATCGCAAAATCAATCTCCCTTGGTGGAGACAACCCTGGAAGTTCTTTTGGAAACACATTGGGATAATCTCTCACAACTGGTTCAGAGGTTAGAGCAATCTCGGTTTCTGTAGTGTCAACTACGCTAGCCAAGATACTCCAGACACCTTGGTTAATCAACCTCTTGGCCTTTACAGCTGAAATCACCTTGGGCAAAACTACCGTCCTGACCCCCTTGAACTTAAAACTGGCTTCCCTAGAGGGGTTAAAAATCACCTACTTACGAGAACAATCTATGTTAGCATGGTTGGCAGCCAACCAATCCATGCCCAAAATCACATCAAAGTCATGCATGTCTGTCACTATTAGAGTCACATCAAGGGTGCGATTCGCTATTTCTAACTGACACGCTTTTATCTTTTCACTTGCTATCATAATTTCTCTTGACAGTGTAAATACTGATAAAACATAACCCAAGGGTTCTAAAACTAGCATAGCATACTTTACGAATAACAATGAAATGAAAGAGTGAGACAAGTTAAAGTCAAATAATACCAAAGCATAGTGCCCCAAGATTGGGAGCGTACCTGTCACTACTGTTCTAGAATGCTCAGCTTCTTGACAGTTGATGGCATAGACCCGATCGTGCTGTTGTTGTTGGTTTGAACTACCTTGATGCGAACTCGGGGGCTGATCCCCTACACTCTCAGAACCACTACTAGGGCATTGGTTCGCCGTATGTCCTGCCTGCTTACATCTGAAGCAAGTCCCTGTGCCAATCAGACAGCGTCCCCGATGATGCTTCCCACACAACTTGCACACCGATCTATCCCTTCAGAATCCTTCTGAAGCAGTAGCTTGCTGTTGGATGTGTCCTAGCTACCTGTCTATGCTCTAAACCTTCTACGGAGGCCCCGGTGATTTCTGGTCAACTTTCATCTTCTGATCTAGGGCAGGTTCTTCCATCAAGGACTTTAGGAACTCTATCCCTGAGGGACAGCCCACATGTGCTGCTGCTCAGAATGTTGCTGCATAGGTGGGAGGCCCAAGAGCTTGCACAATACCTCGCACCCCATCTCGAAGTCCCTACACAAATCTTTCAGCCCTCTTTGCTTCATAAGACATCTAGATCAAGAGCGAAGCAAGACAGCCTGTCAAACTCTTCTCATACTCCTCTACTGTCATGGTCCCCTGCTTCAGATTCATAAACTTAGACTGCTTGTTGTACCTCACGTGAGCAGAGAAATACTTCTCGTAAAACCCCTCTTTAACTGGTCCCACGTGGCTTGGCCCCACGACTTCTAATCACTTTCACGTGGCGCTACCAGTAGCTTACATTATCGTTGAGAGACAAACGGAACACTGCAGCTATTCTGCTCCTTGGACACCTCAGTTACTGAAAAATCCCCTCAGTGGACCAAAACTCGCGTTTGTGGTCTTTCAGGACCCGTAAAACATCGGGGATCCATACTTCTTGAAGTACGTAGATATCTGACCTCCAGGAAGGGCCTACCACAGTCCGGTTCGGGCCTATCTTGATTTGAACTTGTGGAACGGGACTGACCGAGGGATGGGCACCTGCTGCGATATGCTGCTGAGCTATCTTGCCGGCAACCATATCCTTAGTGCCGTAACTACTGGCTTGTGTGACGACATCCATAATGTAGGCCAGGCGTAACTCCTACTGAATTTCTGAGGAACAGTCCCTGGCGGGGGCACGGTCAGGGTTGAGGCTCGCTTCTTGGTCTATTACCCCTATTGCCAGGTTGACCCAGAAGGGTCATGAGGTGGCGGGTCCCGCACTTCTTGGCTCTGTACCTCAGAATCTTGTATGTCAGGGTCCTGCTCCCTAACTACTTTCTTACCCTGACTGCCCCTTCCTCTAGTTCGTGGTGCCATACCTGATAACCACACGTAACGCTTTAATTAAACGCTAGCAGGATAAACCATCAAATGACTGCACAACAGGTAAGATTTCATACATAATTCCCTAAAGAACTTTAAATGACATACCTGGCGATGACCAGAGATCCATTTGTGGCCATAAGGAACAGTTTGGACTCACGATGTAAGTCAGTCTACAGAACCTAAAACTTATCCTCTGATACCAACTGTAATGACCCAAATTTCTAGTATGTTTCTAGGACGCTAATCTATGCATGCATAGGCTGTGCATTACATTTCTCGAAGAATAATTAAACAAAAGAGATAAAATTTTTATTTTATTAAATAAAGCTCAAATAAATAAAGAAGAGAAATCCTGAAAATACCGTTTGGGGTACCCCTAACCCAACTTTAAAATAAATAACAATTAAATAAATAAATAAATGAAATCAAGGAATATTTCATAGGATTTTAAAATGTCTGACTCCTAAACCAGACACTAGTAAATGAAACCTAAGTGCGGAAGCAATAATTCGTCCAAATGGCCAGGTCACAGATATCTCTTGTCATGCACCGGTCTATCTTTGCCCTTATCTGAAAAACACGAGAGGAAAAAAAAAGGGTGAGTATATATGTATACTCAGTAAGCGACCCACTACTGGGCCCACTTAGTGATCTGTTAGCCTTCCCATCGGGACACAGGTGCACAGTAGCATCATAGACATAGACATAAGGGGTGAACCCGAAGACACGCTTTCATAAGTAGTGACCTCGGTGGGTACTAACATAAACATAATTGGTGGTCCCAAAAGGACACCGTACATAAGCATAGGGTGTGGGCCCGAAGGCTCACAACATGTGATGTGCATAGCCCAATGGAAACGCTAACAGTCACTGCAATCTCATACAGACATAAGCATTCATACAACGTCATAAATCATGCCAAGACTACATAATCGTTCACCATTCATCCATCTATTTACAGACATATCAAAATATTACATTCCAATTAGAACCAGTGGTACGCATACTTAGGTTCAAGGGCAAACCGTTAGTAAATCGCTTACCTTGGGTTTAGGCCCACGCAAAAGAAAACGAATAGCTGAATCTCCCTCCTAAATTAGCAAAGGCTTGAGTCAAAGCCCCTGACACCAACCACAAACACACAGTTCAATTTGGGACGCGAATCCCCAAAATCTAAACAAATTAATTTAGCAATCCTCACATAACTTACCCCCAAAACTTGCCAAAAATAACCAATGAAGGCTTTGGCGGTTGCTACAATGCCTTAGAACCTCCACTTCAGTCTCCTGATTCAAAATTGGACCAATCGTCAAGCCAAGATTTCACTAAATAGTCAAGATCTTTCAAGAAACCTCAAAAGAACTGACCAAAACAACCAAGTTCTTACCCCACAGTACGCGAATAAAGGCCACATGAGCAGGCTCGACGTGTATGGACGACACTGCCGTGGGTGTCGATGGCCTTGACGAAGACGATAGAACGCAGCTGAGGACGGCTGCGGATGGCGTGGCTCGCGTCTTCACGGCGACAGCGGACCTGACCGAAGTCGACAAAGGTAGTCGCGGCGAACGTCTGGAATGGCAAACTGAAGCAGGGACGTGTGGCGTTGGCGGTGGTTGGACGAACGCGGCTTCGGGTCGACGATGCGACGCCTTTTGGTGTGCGATCGACGACAGCTATGACTAGGTGGCGGACTCCTTGCACGGCTGGAAGAAGAAAACCGGCTGGGAGAAGAAGAAGAAGATTTCCCACTTTTTCCTTTGTTTGTTTTACTTCATGCATCTCGAGGTCCCCTTTTTAAATAACCAAACCCTTAGCCCTAATTCTTTTAAGAAAAGGCAAAACAAAACAAAAAAAAATAAAAAGAAATAAATAAATATAACCCCTATTCCCCCCCCCCCCCAAAAAAAAAAAAAAAACTCAAACCACAAACAAATTATTTAATTGCCTAAACTTTGGCCTTAAATTAAAAGAAACGAATAATTTCATGAATTAATTTAAATTTACCTAGCTTCTGGGACGTTACATAAGCTATGAGATAAGAGGCAAGATGGGAGCATAGATAGGGGACCATGCGTTGATCACCTCTTGGGTGCATAGGAGGAGCTTGTTGGACGCATATAGGGTGGTTAGTGAAGCAACCATGTGCCCAACATAGCTAGCATGCGTTGATTTGAGTAAACTTGGGGAGCAAGGATGTATTGACAACAAAGTGAGGTACGTGGCTCAACCGAGGGAAGTCTTGGCCGAGCCAAGGATGAGGTGGGCGCATAGTAGGACATGCAAAAGATCGGAATGACATCTCAAAAGTAGCTATGCGTTGGCTTATGCATGGTGGAGACACTTAAGCTCTGCATGTAAGGAGGAGGTGTCAAAGGGGATGCGTTGGACTTTGCATGGGGTTGACACATAAACTTGCCATACAATTGAGGTGTCATCATGCGTTGGAGCATAGGAGGGTTGACAAGGATCCCTCTTGGATGCCTATAAATACTTGAGAAGACTCCATTTCATTTCACAACTCAAAATATCTTCAAGAAGACTTAAATGGAGAGGAAGTTGGAAAGAATTGAGGAGCTCAGGGAGGGGGATGCGTTGATGGAGGGCTACCATACGTTGATGGTGGGCTACCATGCGTTGATCATGCTTGCCTTGCATTGAAAGAGAGTTCCATGCACCAATTAGTCTGCAAAAAGTGACCCCTTGCGCCCACAGTTGTCTTGGTTTGTCCTAGGATGAAGATTAACATCTATTGGAGTTGGTAAGATATGGCTAAGGCCAAGAAGGTATTCTAAAATTGTTTTAGCCCTAGAATATGGGATTCTAAGTTGATTCTAGGATTAACATAGGTTCAGAATTAGGAAGGAGCCTAGGGAAGCGGGAAAGGCTCAAGAAAGAGAAACTCCTGCAGCTGAACTGTGAATGGTTTTATTTTTGAATGTTTTGGTTATACCTATATACATATATGTTATGGTATATATATGTATGGTTTGGTAAGGTTGGCATGGTCAGAAAATGTGTCCTCTCGGATGTAAGTTACTGATTTTCCATTGTTTTACGTGAATGACTGTGTATCTTTGCTTTTGCTTGATAATAGGCTTGTCTAGAAACTGGAATTGTACCTTAGGTAAATGTTAGCGTGTCTCGAGCACGTTTAACGGGATTTTGTCGACATGTGCACATTCGGCAGGCCATATTGGGTATTGGGATTGTTTTTTCGCACTTGCGTCTTGGGTTGGACTGGACTACTTGAGAAACACATGATCACGCTCGTATCTTAGCTATCAAGCTGGGGTGGTTATGTCTTATTTCTTGACATTGCTTATGATTGTTGCTTGTGAAATTTTTTTCAAAACGATTTACTTAAAGAAAAACCTAATTTCTTAAAAGCCTTACCATTCACTGAGCTTCTAGCTTACGTTTTCCAATGTTTTGTTTCCCTCTCTCCCAGGTAGCGGAAGATGACGTTCTGAAAATGTCACTCGAGGTTAGGATCTACCACTCTAGTGGAGCGAAACCCTGGATCCTACTACGATAGAAAGTTATTAGGCTTCATAAAGAATCACAAATATGTTATAAACCTACTTAGTATAGATAGTTGTAATTAATCAGATTAACTTTGAAATTAGACACACTTGTGTTATAAGAATTATCTAGTATACTGGGGTAAGTGGACAATAGATATCACAAAAGAGTGATGTCTGCTGTCTTCACGCTTCCTTTCGGGCTTAAGGAGTAAACTCCTTCACCTGTCATTGGATGGAAGACACCTTACAGTCATTTAAATGGAACAAATGCAGATTATAACTCACTTCGTGTCTTTGGTTACTTGTACTTTGCTTCGTCATTGTTAGCCCATTGATCCAAATTTCATCCTAGAGCTATTCCATTAGTCTTTGTGGGATATCCACCAAGGATGAAGGGTTATCGTTTATATGACATTGAGAAGAAGACATTTTTTTGTATCTCATGATATTGTATTCCACGAGAATGTGTTTCCTTTTCACATTATTACTGTTCAGAGGATGTTATTGATCCTTTTCCCGAACTTGTGTTGCCACACTCTTTTGAGTTTTTTGGTTCTCCTTCTGTTGCTCGCAAGGATGTTGTTCAAGGAATTCCTCATTATGGAAATATACCTACAGAAGCATCTATTTCTGAGACAAATGTTGAAGCTACTGACTTGGCTTCACAATCTGTTGATAATGTTGTTCAACCTCAGAGTGATAATCAATCAGAAATTGTTTTGCCTCCTCAAAATGTCATTCAACCTCAAGTTCGTCGGTCTCTTAGAACATCAAAACAACCATCATATTTGCAAGATTATCATTGCAATTTGTTACATGGTGGTATTTCCTTACAGCAGCACAATTCATCTCGGTTCCCTATTGAGAAAGTTTTATCCTATGAAAAATTCTCTCCTCCCTTTCGCAATTTTGTGCTTAGTGTCTCATCTACATATGAACGTCAGTATTATCATCAGGTTGTTCCCTATAGTCGTTGGACCATGAAAACGGAGTTGTTAGTAATGGAAACTAACAAGACTTGGTCTATAATTCCTCTTCCTCCCAACAAACATTATATTGGATGCAAGTGGGTCTACAAGATCAAGCACAGACCTGATGGTTCTATAGGACGGTATAAAGCCCGTCTTGTGCCAAAAGGTTATACAAAACAGGAAGGGCTTGATTATATCGAAACTTTTTCTCCAGTGGCTAAGTTAGTCACTGTGAAGGTTCTTCTTAATCTAGCTGTTTCTATGAATTGGTCTTAGTCTAGTTAGATGTGAATAATGTGTTTTTGCATGGTGATCTTGTTGAAGATGTTTATATGGATCTACCATTGGGCTATAAGCATAGTGTTATTGCTAGTAAGAGGGAGCGCCTTGTCTATAAGCTTCATAAGTCGACATATGGACTCAAGCAAGCTTCTCGCTAATGGTTTGATAAGTTCTCACATGCTTTATTACTTCTTGGATTTTCTCGGTCCAAGTCCGATTACTCCCTGTTTACTCGAGGCACTAGTAAGAGTTTTGTTGCTCTTCTTGTTTATGTTGATGATATTATTATCACAGGTGCATCCATTGTGGATATTGATTAGTTGAAAGTTCATTTAGACTCTGTTTTTAACCTAAAGGACCTTTGTTCCTTGCGTTACTTCCTTGGCCTCGAGTTAGCTCATTCATCCAGAGGTATTGTGGTTTCACAACGAAATTATGTGCTGCAGCTCTTAGAAGGCACTGGTTTTTTGGCTTCCAAGCCTGTTTCATTGCCCATGTTTCCATGTACTAAATTGCAAGCTACAAGTGGAGATTTGCTAGATGATCCTTCCTCTTACAGACGTTTCATTGGCATATTACTATATCTTATTATCAGCCGTCCTGATACCATGTTTGCAGTGCATAAACTTGGCCAATATGTGGCTAAACCTCGCCAATCTCACTTCTTGCTACGATATTTGAAAAGTTTTCCTGGTCAAGGTATATTGATTAAACCTTCATCTTGTTTTCAAATACAAGTATTTACTGATGTGGATTGGGCTTCATGTCTTGATTCTCGAAAATCTACTACTGGTTTTTGTATTTTTCTTGGAGAGTCTCGTGTGTGGTGGAAATCCAAGAAGCAAACAACAGTGTCACGGTTCTCTGCTGAAGTGGAATATCGGGCCTTAGCTGCAACTACTAGTGAAATTACTTGGTTAACTCAACTCTTGAAGGACTTGCAAGATCCTGTTGTATCTCTTTCATTAGTATTTTGTGATAGTACAATCGCCATTCATATCGCTTCCAATCCAACATTTCATGAGCACACCAAGCACATAGAGTTGAACTGTCATTTTGTTCGGGATCAGATTGTTAAGGGTGCTATAAAACTGCTACCTGTTCGCACTCAACATCAGCTGGCTGATATTTTCACAAAAGCCCTTCCCTTTTCACCTTTTACCCATTTAATGTCCAAGATGGGTGTACTTAACATTGTAATGTCATCTTGAGGGGGAGTATTAAGATGTATTTCTCATGTATTCTGTTTGTATTTGTTAAACAGTTTGTTACAAGTGGTTTAAGTCCACGTGTACTCTTGGTGTTGGCTATTTATTTGCCCAACTTTGATCATTGAAGTTTGAGCATGTTATTTACCTTTGAGTATCTTAATACTAGACCGATATATCGCGTTAAGTAAAATTTACAAAGGGTCTCTACTTTCTGACTCTTCTATATCGTTTCCAAGTCACCATAGTGTCAACTTTCATGGACTTATGCTCAAGTTCTATTTCTATTTCTGCCTTTCGTCATTTAAACGATTTGAAAAGTAAGATTCATTTTTGAACGATGCATTTCCTGAAATACACGATGTAGTAGTTGTAAGGGAACTAATAGGGATTTATGGGTAGAAGTAGTATGGTATTGGTAAGGGCACATAAGTAGTAGATTCGTGTTCTAGTTTCATATGCTTATTATGCCTCATTGTAGTTCGACCATAAGTCTCTTTTCATTTTTATCAATGAAAAACATTGTTTCCATTTGGAAAAAAAAATGCAAGGGTACAGGGGTAGTTAGTTAGGTAGTCGGTTAAGGTGTTTGGTTATAAAGATGGAGGGGAATTGAGGGAAGACATGCAATAGTTGAGTGACTTAGGACTTGAGTTAGCATACTCAAGCGGAGAGGTTCCAAGTGCCTTATACTTGGTTTATCTTGTAGTTTTTCATACTTTATATTTCAATATATTTTAGATCTTGATTCCTATTAGGTGGTACCCTAACATACGTTTCTTTCAAAATGATTAATTTACACTTGTCAGGAAGCGTTCCAGAAGTTTATTGGTCAACCAGTCTCAGTGTTTTGTTCTAGCAGAACTGTAAGTTTATCTTATTTTGGATATTTGTTCTTTTTTGTCATAAAAAACAATCTTATTGATGTTATTAGTTATTAGAATGTTCGGGGATATTATTAGACCAGATGAAGATATAACCTCATTTAAATTGAAAAGTAGTTTGAAGACAGTTCTCGCTCAAGGTTCCACGACTTTTATCTTGTTGATTCTTCAGTTCTCTGGTAGTTTTTCTCCCACTAGCTTTGATATGTGTAGAGAAGGATATGCAATTGAACTTATAATTTGACTATTCGCTTACCAATGTTGAAATTCTTGAGCGTATGTTCATTTGAGATAATGAACTTGCCTCGACTGTTCTAAGTTAGATTTTCAAATAAATCAATGGTGGCATTTTAGGATAAGCAGTTTTTCTGGCTTGTTTGCTCTGCAATGCATCTTGCTACATATTCATTTATTCTGATGTGTGCAAATTGGAATGGGATCCATAATGAAGTTGCTCTTTTGATTACTTTGATTGTTGGCAAAAGAAAAAATAATATTTCTATCTACTCGAAATTTATGGACCAACCATATTCTTATAAATTATGTTTAGTTTAGAACAAATATGGTAAGTTATTTTGTTTCTTATAAGAAAAGAGTACAGGGTAAATAACTTTGAGATTTTCTGCTGAACTGCAACCTTGCATCATATGCACGTACTATTGTAGTTGTGAAGACCAAGTATATTTTTATTACATTTTATCAATTCAATAGTTTTTGCTTTCTTTAACATTCAAATTCCCATGTGTGATACTATGTTTCTTTCTAACATAATTATATTAGGACATTCCATTCACGTTGTGACTTTCCTTTCTTTTTTTGGGTACAATCAAGGATGCTGGAGTACATGCCTTATCAAATGTTTGTCATGTTGATGTTGAGCGCATAAGCAAAAGAAAGCCCGGAGAAGTGGTTTGTCCCTTTATAATCGAATATCAGCATCCCCATCCCCTCTTATATGTACACTTATAATGTTTGCTCAACTAGATGAGTAATTTTCCCTGAATACTTTAGTTCACTAATCAACTTTATTGTTGTGATTGATTACATTTCCTTATACATGAAAACATATAAGTTTGAAGAAATGGTGCTCAACTTTGCCACAGAGATGCTAACTTGTTTGCCCTAACTATGATGCAGTTACCACCTCATGAACCAGGAGTGGTTCATAGGGCGGTGAATCATTTCTTACAGGTTTGGTTCTCCGCTGGCGCTGGCCAATCACTTTTTTCAGCTACTTTTGTTTCTGTTATTTTCGTTGTTATGATCTTGTGCTTTATTTTTAACTTAACAATGCTACATGCAATTGTCTTGTTAAAATTGCCATTTCCAATCTATAAAATTTAATCCTTTTGAATTTGCAAGCACGTTAGAATGAAGAATCTTCCCTTTTACCATTAGATTTCTATTGAATTTAGATTTAAAACTGTTGTATATCCTTTTACCATTATTATTGACCATTGTTCAAAGGAGAGCATCTAAGAAATAACTTCCGTTTTCCAGCTTGAGCCTTTTTTTTTAAATAATTGTTTAACCAAGAAAATGATGAATGAGAGGTTTTATATTGGTTTTGATTTCAGAAACATGAAGGTGATGTTACTGTAGTCGATGTTCGAAGTGTTCCCAATGATTTTCATGCTAGATATAAGGCTCAAGAGCGTACGTGAGTATCATCCGTCCATGCTTTAGTAGTTAGATATCGTTATTGCATATTAGATAGTAGAATTAATTGTACGTGCCTTTATAAAACAAGCATGAAATATTTTCAGATACTTTTATCGGTTAGTTTCTGGGCCAGAAGCTCTATCAAGCTTTGAGAAGGATCGAGCATGGCACGTGTCTGAGACACTAAATATTGGGGCAATGCAGGTATGAACAAGTAACAATGCAATGCTGGAGAACATGTGGATATCAATTTACATTTTGGATTGATGCAACATTATCGGAATGTATGATGAACTTGAACAGAATTTGTTTGTACAAGCGTCTCCTTGAGTTCTAAAAATTATTAAAATGTGTGAATTCAGGATGCATGCAAAGTGCTTGTTGGGCATCATGATTTTAGCTCCTTCAGGGCAGCTGGTTGTCAGGTCACTTGATACTAAAATTATTTATGTTCCCAGCTTATTATACATTTTGTTTGTAACCAAAGCCCGGGCGTGGTCGAGGGTTGAAAGTGTATGGTGTAATGTAAATTAGTTTAGATGTACATTTTGCAGTGCAGGCAAACTCACCAATTAGAACTCTGGATGAACTAGACGTTTGTGAGGTGGTTTCAACGCCTTATTTTCCAACATCAATGGAGCGGAAGCAAAGGCAGGGCAAAGAAGGTGATAGTGAAGTGCCACATTCAGAAACTTGCGAGGTTGGATTTGGAATCAGGAGAAGACATCGTTGTTTTGTGGTGACAGCACGAGCACGCTCTTTTCTTTATCATCAGGTTCAAAATCACTAACACCGGAGACTTTATGCATGTTTGGGGTGATTCTGAAGTTGTTAAAATCGCTTTTTTTTTTTTTTTTTTTTTTTTTTTTTTTTTAAATCACTCTAAAACACGTTTTTAATCACTCTAAATTAATTTGACGTTTTTAAGTGCGATTTTTATATCATCAAAATTGGTTTTGAATCATTAAAATGATTTTAACAATCTTTTTCTTATTCATGAGATTAATTGATTCGTTTTTCTGGACTGGAATATATATTTCTCAGGTGAGACTGATGGTTGGAGTTCTTAAGGCGGTTGGTACCGGGGATCTAACAGTAGGAGATGGTATGTGGCTGGGCAGCAACATATAGGATTACTTATAGTTTTTGCTGAAAAAAGAATATTTTTTTTGGTCTTTCATCTGGTTTCTATTTCATCTGTAGCATTTTAGTTAAGTTTAAAGTTTGATTTAAATTTAGGCATTCAATTTCAAAATGTTATAATTTTATTATCGAGGTTTGATTTTTGTTTTAATTTAGTCCCTAATTTTCAAATTTTACACTTTTAATCTCAATTTTTCACTAAATACTCATTTTTAACCTTTGGTATTAAATCTTATTAATTATAATTTTTTTAATTCTCTTAAATTAATTAGTAGACATTAACACCGAAGATAAAAAAATGAGTATTTAGTGAAAATTGAGTTTAAAAGTTAAATTTTGAAACCTAAGGATAAATTTGGAATAAAACTCAAATTTCGAAAGTAAAATTGTAACATCTTGAAACTTAAAAACTAAATTGAAACTAAACTTAATATTTAGTGGAACCTTAGGGATCAAATAAAATTTAATCCTAAACGACCAAAAAAAGAAAATATAGTTTTTTTTCCCTTAGAATTAATAGAACATGAAATCACCCCATTCAAATGATATGGTGTTTGTGTTATTGATAGGCTGTTTCAAGGTAGAACAATAATATGGTGTGTTATTTACTGCAGTAGAAAGAATCTTGGAAGCGAAGAATGTTAATTCGGCAAGTCCAATGGCTCCTGCATGCGGACTTTACCTCGGCCATGTCAGATATGATCTACCGCCAGCTCCCCACTGAAGGAAATCACTCCATTCATTTCTCTATTCACTTCCAATTTTATTTATTTATATGCAACTCTATTTTGGCATTCAAAATCAATGGTTGAGTTGAAGTTGAACCCGATCTCATTCTGTACGGGGTTTATTCTCTTATATTTTTGACGATTCAAATCTGTCAATTTTCTTTAGAAAGTAAGCTCCAGTTTGGTTCGTGACTTTGAGTTCATTATTATAGTGTTGTGTGTTATAATAATATAGAAAATTTTAGAGGGTTTTTAAATAGTTTTTATTGCTATAATAATTGAGAACTTTATAATTATAATAGGAGAGTCGAATATTAAGTGAGCTATATTAGTTTACACATTATCTAAGGCCAAGCTAAGAGGTTTCCTTCGTCCGGTAAAGCACACACCTCAACATAAAAATTTAAATTATTTTACTCTTAAAGAATAGACTTCACCGAACACATGCATATAAGTATCTTTCCCTGCTATAAATTTGCAGTCAAACACAATTTTCAAAATTTCAATACAAATTTGATGTTTTTAAATTAGAACCAACCATGTTTTTAGATATAGGGAAAATAAAGAATTTGTTTACATTTTCTACAAATTTCTGTTTTAAAAACAAAATTTCACCTAAATTGTATAGGTTTCTAAGGCCACTTTTCCAATAGCCAATTACAAAGCAACTGACTACCCCTAGTCATATAATTTTATGATACATGCAAAATACGAAAGCCTATCAATATCAGCTAATACAATAATTTAGCTACTATTTCATTAACTCTTCTATGGCCATGTGAATGGAGCTAGTGCGAGAAGCTTTGTGCTGTGGAAGCAATGAATGGGGTCCTCTCCACACAGATCTTGGATTCACAGGGAAAACGACTCCACACAGCTCTAAAACCATCGGGTTTTTAATGCTCAACTCTTCCCATGCCTTTAGTTTCTTTCTTCGTTTTTCTTCTACCTCCTACCATCAAACCATTCGTTAAATCATTGATTGACCCAAAAACTTAAATTGATTAATGAAGATAAATTTAATATTTATATCATCTAACACTTCTCTTCACTTGCAGACTTGAAATATGTAGAAGACCTAATAAGTAAAAAGAAAAAAAACATCGTAGAGATTTGAACATAAAACCCATGAATCACTCGCCCTAATATCATGTTATATCGCATATTGACAGTGCTGGTAAATTTAATATTATATCATTTACCACCATTACAACATATACCCCGTCTGTTTTTGCTCTACTTCCTCGGTCCACCCTTTGTTTTTGTTTCTTGGTTTTTGTTTAATGGAAGCTATGTTTGCTATCAATTAAATAAGATTAACCAATTCCTGAAATTAATTCAACCAGTTTTTCTTTCCTAGTTCAATGACGATTTGTTTAATAGTCGTTTTTTAAGCCAACAAATGAAAGCAAAATACCTTCCGTTCTGAATTATGAATATCTTGCTGAACATCCTCCATTTTCAAGTCACCTGATTCCTCCATTGTTGATTTCAATGGTCTACTGTGATCCTCCCCTGACCGATCCGACTGCTCGGTTCCTTTGGAATCAGTGCCCATACTCTTCCCCATTTCATTTCCTTCATCTTTTTCCTCCTCACCTACATCTTGCTTATCATCTGGGGTGCTAAACTGTTGCTTTGAAACATCCATTTTCACCTCGTCGCCTGTTTCTTCCTCAACACCAAGTTCATTGTCTAGTGAATCATCAGCATTTGATGATGAATCCACGCTGCCAGGACTTTCCCCCCCACGCAAAGATTCCTTAACAAAAAGGAAAAACATACGGATAAAAAATAAATAGAAAGTAATCATTAAGCAAGAAATGTCAATCAATATCAAATTCTTTTCCAAATGCTTGAATATGACTATGCAATCTCTGTTATGATCTCACGAAATGGATACTGAAACTTGCTTCTCTTCTTCAAAGGTGACACAAATACAAAGTTCATCCCAGAATAGAAATGGAAACAACACATCTTATCTTAAATTAACCCACCAGTAATTTTTTTATTTTATATAAAAGATTGCATTGGGAAAAATAAGACAGTGTTCCGGTTTTTCCTTCACATCAAGAAAGGTTTGATTAAATTCCAAAAACTTTTAAGTCACCTCAAACTTTAAATCTTGCGCTAGGTTGTTACCAGCTCCAATTTGGTCTTTAGCAATTCTAGCAGTCTCTTCACGCTCCTTCCTACGACGCTTTAAAACACATATTGCACATAAACAATCTGATTTATGGCGCCTTCTGCAAAAAAGAAGCACTTCAATTTGCATCTCACTTCAGAAGTTCTACGCTCAAGAAACATATAAGAAATAAAGAGACTATTCCATACAAACATCAAGGTCAGTAACTTTACTACAGATATGGGGGTAAAGACTCAAAAGTAAAAAGTAAATTTCCAACTAGCTAGCCAGAGAATTTACTGCCGAGTTAAAAATTTCCATTCAGTTAAACTCATTTGGCTTCTTCTGTAGCTATACCAGCAATTCCCTTCTACTATCACGTTATGAGAATTTTCCTATATCCAGACTGTTGCATTGCAACAAACTCACTCCAGCAGTTCCCTCATCATCTAACGATGAACATAAAGGTTAAATTTTTGTTCTACTGTGCAACTCAAGAGCCATAAATGAAAGTTGTATCTGATGTAACTTTATGCAGGTTGCAGAATCATACCCATGACGCTTCTTCGATTTCTGTTTTGACTGGCCTTTCAGAGGTCTCACCTGACTGGATGCTCCACCATTCTCTTGGCTTATATCAACACCTGCGATGGGGAAGAAGAAAAATACATAAATTCCATGCAGCAAAGAATCCCTCGACCACAGTTGTCAAATGCACCAAAACTTATATAGATAGATATCTCTGCAGGAAGTCATATCTATGCCAGTGAAAAATGCCACATAGACATGTATGTGCACAGCCTATTTTATCACCAACTATAAGAAATAACAAATTCATTCAATTTGATTTCCACCTAGTCAGTAAGAGATAACTAAGGAGTATAATAATTTTAGTAACACCAATGAATTATAGGACCCCAGTATGTTGACCAAATTCTCACCATTGGTTGTTGTAGTTTGCCCATTGTACAATCCAGCAGCACTCCAATATTTTGAAAAGTTTTTCTTCACCCTCCTCATAAGATCCAAGATATAGTCACCTTTATTATTATACTTATAGCAGTTCTCCCAGATATATCGCACATCCTTGAAAACATCCTCTGAATTCATATATTTAACACCGTTTTCAAGATTGCTGCATATTGTCCCAAAATCCATCGGTGTATCTATCACATCAAAATAATCCTGCAGGAAAAAAAAATTATCAATTAAAAAGTATGAAGGGGAACAACAGTTGCAATGTAATAAAAATGGTGCCATTATATGAATAAGCAACCAGTCAAATGTAAATGAATAATAATGCAATATCAACAGCGTTTCAAGTTATGAATGATGTCAGCCATAACAGAGGAACGGCTAGCCCATCCCAGTGGGCCGGTTCTGTAAGTTGGGTCCAGATGCGAAACAACGAAAATTAGAGACTTATGAAGCTCCTTATCCTAATCTTCCCCACTTTATTTTTCCACTGCAATTAATTATGCAGTGCAAACTCATTGATTATGAAGCTTCCCACAGCCAGTCAAGCTATTTAATTTAATAATTGCAATTTGGGGAGGAGAGTCATTCAGAAAATTAAAAATATCAGCAAGCCAAAACCTTCATGAAGTGCTTATATAATTACACAGCCATAACCTCCATTCCACTAGCCTATCCACGTAAAGACTGAAGATATGTAAAGAAAAAGATCTGTAAAGTAGTATTGGAGGGAACACAACTACGTGAAATTACAAAGAGAGACAATGAGCATTTTATATAACAATCCATACTTACAGGTATCCCCAAAGCAACGGGATTCACAGGAACATTAAACGGCTCAGCTGCATCCATTTTCATGACTTTCTTTATGACCTGAATATGAGAAAAGACCATTGTAAGATGTGGATTAAGCAGGCATAAGAAGTCAAGCAAAAACCTTGAATACTCATTAAAAAATACAACAGATGATCGGCCTTCTACTAGATTTATACTTTCACATGTTTTTGGTACCTACGGTTTTTCTTTCATTTACATGTTCGTGAAGCCATTTGTGCAAGTTCTCTTGACCCTTCAGGTAGACAACTAATCTATGTATACTCCATCGGTACCGCCTTTTCTTAGCATTGAAATTGAGTTCCTTGGACCATGTCTGGGAGTATTTTGGATCAACTTTTGTCATGTTGAAAATTATCTCAAAATATGAATTTAGTAATTCAAAATCCATTTTGATTGTATGAAAATCACATTTGAGGTGTAAAATCAAATCCTAAACTTTTGAGTGAATAAAGACATGTTTGATAGTGATTTTGAAAATGACAATCAAAATCATTCCCGCACTAAATTGAAAAAGGGAAAGCAAAAGAAGAGACTACTTGCCGTGAGAGCAGAATCCAGCTCTTTCTTATTAGGTCGAGAATCCTGCTGAGGCATCCGAGTGTCAGCCTGTGGCTTCACTACAGTAATTGTCGGATTATTACTTGCTCCGGAGCTCTTGGAAGCCTTAATCTTTATGCTCCCCGGTTTCTTGGATGCAGTTGTAGTAGTCCCAGAAACACCAGTTTCCTTTTCAGGCAACGAGTTGGCACAATCTTCCATTTTCTCGGAAACTACACTTTGTTTTTCTAAACCCATTTGAAGACTGCTCTTATCAGTGTCACTTTGAGTGAGCGCATCAGAAGAATTAGGCTGAGCATCCATCATTTTTGAGGTCCTGAGCTTCACTTTAACACGTCCAACTGATGATTTCCCTGCAGATTTGTCCATCGGTCCCTCTGCATTAAGGGTTGCAACATTGAGATGGTCAGTTCCTGTGGACGAAGGCGTACGGACTTCCGTTGCAGAATCATACTTATCATTGTCATTATCGAACTCCTCCAAACCTGAATTTTCCTCAGTAACTAAAGAAGCCGCTTCTTTTCCAGCTACTTCAGTATCCCCTTTACGCTTGCTTTTCTTGTTCCCTCGTTTACGCTTCATCCTTCAGCCCAATTTTTGTTTTCAATCAAAATCTTCAAGAAGGCAATGACCAATGACGGGAGTGTTCCACTACAGCAGGAATCTTCAATATGATGAAAATGGGACTTTGGGGGGGAATTTAAGAAAAGATATGGAGATGTTCGTTTGATCGTGGGAAGAAAGAAACAAGAACAGAGGGAAAGCAAATTGCCGCCAACTCAGAAACAGTAAAACCCTAGAATGAAAGTTGAAATTGAAGAAGGTGAAGAAGATTAGAACCGCAAGATGTAACAGTGGGAGAGTAATAACGGATTTTTGCGGGAAGAGAATCGGAATCGCGGTAGTGGGAAAGCAGGAAGAACTGGAAACAACAGAAAAGAACCAGCACAGCAGGCAGGCGAACTAACGAAAGGAGAGATGGAATACTCGTACCGTGCCTGCGAGTGCGAGGAGCCAAGAAATCAATGTCATTGGGCTTTCCCAACAAAGCCTAAAATATGACCAGCCCAAGCCCAAAACAAACGACTAGAGAGAGAGATCAAAAGGTTTAATTTTAATTAAGGGGGTGCCATCGATTAGTCATCGTCAGTTTTATGAAAAAAATCGATATCGAAGCTGAGCAGTTGGCTTTTATTTTATGAAAACTAATTTTCATTTTGACGTGTGTGGCAACTAATCAACTGACTGTCAGTTTGGTTCATGGATTTTATTCATTTTTTAATTTTTTTTTTATTCATAAGTTAGAGAGACTTAGAAAGAGAGACGATAGACTCTAGAACTTGAGTTCCTAAGCATCTATATTTTGAAGTTAACTTTGGTGTTGTATGCTTTAAGATAGTACATTTTAATGATATAAGTGTGAAACTTGGTAAATGAAGGAAATAAGAATGAGATTTTCTCTAAGTGTTAAGCTTGAGAAATTCTAAGTTAAATCATGAAGTAAAGTTCTTGGGTAGTTAAGTGTTTTAAACACTTAAGGATGACTCGAAGAAAAGGAGACTAGGCGTTGGCCAAGAAAGACTTGTGGTGTAAACCCTAGATCCTTACTACTTATTTTTGAGTTTAAAGTTAAGCTAATGTCTTATTTAGGGTTTGGACAATCTAAGTATTTTTAATAAATTTTAGGATTGAATTAAAGAAATTTTATTTTAAGTGGTGTGATTAATTGTGTTGAATCAAATGGAGAGAAAAATTGGGTGTTAACTTGAAAACACAAAATTGTCTAAGTGTTGGAATTAAGTTAGGAAAATGTGTAAGTGTCAAGGAGAGAGTTTCCTAAATATTACTATTTAGTCAAGTGAATTGAAGATGAAATTTGGCTAAGTACTTGGAGGAGTGAAACGGATAAATAAGAATGAAATGTGGTTGTTTAAAAAAGAAAAATAGATTATTTAATTAATTTTTAAGGAAATTCAAATAAAACTATTTAAGTGTTTAAAAAGTAAAAATTAAAGGAAAATAGGTAATTAAAAGTAGTGGGATTGAGTTGTTGAATTTTAATTACTTTTCTTGTGAATGTTGCCCATCCCTATGCTTGGGGGTGATTTGTCGCCCATCCCTGCACCAAACACGCCCATGTGCATGGTTTACCACCCATCCTACATCTAACCATGCACCAACTACTGTTTTCGAAGCCCATTGACCCTAATTTGAGCTATTTGAAGTTTGCAAGTACTTTTTAAGGTCATTTGGATGTTTTTAGATTATTTTGGACTTAAAATGCATAAATTTGGATCTTAAGCTAATTTTAGGATATTTAAAATAATTTAGGGTTAAAGGAGCTAAAACTCTAAAATAAGGATAATTTGGAGTTAAATGGGTTCAAAAATATTTTAGTTGAAGTTGTTAAGCTCAAAGGTGAGCTAGTTAATTAACTAATGGTATTAATGTATTTACAGATGAAACATAGGTTGGAAGAGCTTATAATCAGTTAGGAGCTAACCAATAACAGTGAGTGACAAATGTTTTAATATGTTATACTTAAATGTCATTATTGAATGATTTTACTGAAATTAGTTAACTCTTTTACAAAGATGATTTATAAGTTACATGATGGTCATTGGGACCCACTTTAACATACATATAGACTTTGGGTCGTGTGTTAGGGTGGTTAGGAATCCGAAAATGAAGAGAGAAACAAAGAATATTACTACCTTTTGGGAGCACTTTTACGTGCTCGTATGAGAGTTATCCACGCTGATTATATTGAGATCACTCTACATCAGCTAAGGTTATCGCCATTGAGTGTATCGAGCTTGCTCTACCTTAACTAAGGTAAAAGGGGGTAAAAGTGGGTGCAAGTTATGTAATGATGCTTGATGAAATTTACAGAAACCATGCTATGATTTCAGGGTTTTCGTATGTCTTCCATGTTATACTTCAATGTTGCAATCACTTAGTTTTTAGAGCATGTTTAAAACCCTGAGGTAATAAAAGTATTTATGATTTTACCATAGTTCTCTTTACTTATAATCAGTTTATGTTAATTTGAACAAATAGTCATTCATTAGGCTTCCCAACTTACTTTTTCAAAATATTTTCCTTTCCTAGGTAGTGATCGAGTTCCGGTGCCTAGCTTACAACTACTAATCTGCCACACAACTACGAGAAGATTCAGATAGACCAAGAAGTCCTTAGGTCTATACTAAGTTTGAAATATGTTGTAATCATATACATAATAGCAGGGAATGGGTAGAGACCTAAGTCTATAAATATGTTTGTGAATTTGCTGAGTATGAGCTTTGGTCTGTAAATAATTATCTGACGTTTATCATGGGAAAAACTAGCTATGTTATTATCTAAAGTTCATGTTGCCTCTAAGGCCTATACTTGAGATGTCTATCAGGTTATACAAAGGCAAGAAGACAGGTTATAGGTACAAGATGGGCAACAGATGTCATAAGAGGGTTAACATTTACTGTTTTCACATCTCTTTCTAGGTTAAGAGGGTAGCTTGAGAGGGCGCGTGAAAGAGCCGGAGAGATGAGAGTGAGTGAGTGCAAGTTAGGGATATGTGGAGTTTTCAAGATTGTGACAGAGTTGGAGAGATGAGAGAGAGCGAGAGCTTGGAAGGTATTTTCACATTCTTTTTATTACTTGTTCTCCATTTTGCATTCTCTTTCTTTCTTTCTTCTTAATTTTTCCTACCTATCACATTTTGTTATTGGTGTTGGCTATTTAATTTTGATCATTTTATTTTTTCATATGAGATTTATGTTGAGACCTTACTTTAAAATTGGAGGTCTCAATGTCTCTCATTTAGTATAGAGCGCGCTTTAAATTGGGTTTATATATTTTCTTTTAATTGCATTCTTTGTTGAGACTAGACCAAAATTGGGATTAACTTTTGTGTGTGTGTGTTTTTTTGGAAAAAATCTTGATTGCATTTTTCTTTTGTTGAGTCCATAGCATAATTTAGAGTTCTTTGTATTTTTTAATTTTTTTTTTTTTTTTTGTTATCCTTATTGAGACTTGAGTCTAGACCTTATTATTACAGTATGACTTTCATTTTATCAAACTTTAATTTTAGAAGTGTTTATCAATTCCCTTAGACTTTCGATTTTTTTTTTTATATTTAAAAAATTTCTAATAATTTCTTAAGCTCTTAATTAAAATTAAGTATCTTTGGATTCTCATTTAAGTCAAGATCTAGTGTTGGAGGAAAAATTTTGGACCAATCACGGATCGCCACGTCATTTATTAAATTAGCGACAAAATGCCAAAATCATCAAACTTGGGACCAGTTAAGAGTTGACACATATCCTAAATTGAAATTGAAGACGAATTCTGATGACGTCACATATTTTCATCACGAACGTTGGGTTGAATAAAATTAATTTCGCCCAATTCGACGTTATAATTTGGGCGTTGGTCCAGTTATGCCCAAATGTGGGCTTAATTTGGACCTAAAATGTCAAAATAGGCTCAAATCCAATTAATAGAGCCCAAAGATCAGGCCCAAGTCCAATTAATAGGGTCCAAGGATCAGGGCCAAATCTAATTAATTGGGCCCAAAGACCAGGCCCAAACCCATGAGGCCCATCAGAGAGCCCTATAAATAAAACAACTCTTCTCATTCCAAGGGGCCAGCAATTCTACATTCAAAGAGCCCAGCGAGAATTCATCAACAAGCAGAATACTCCCAAGACTCCTGAAACTGTACTCTTAAAAGACAGAAGACATGTGAAGACACAAAGACTTTTCCAAGACTTCTACTTCAAGAACGTTCGGTACCTTTCTTCTTCAATTCAAGAACATCCACTCAATCGAGAGAGAATCAGAGGATCAAGTACTAGAGATTGAACCACATCGCATCAAATCAACATCAACATTAACACCAAGTCAAGTTCAACTCCACGAAATACGTTTCTCCAGAAACTTCGTGTGAACAAATTGGCATGGCCGATGAGACCTCTATACCTCTCATCTCTCTCTTTCAGCATCCAAACAAGAAAAATGACACCAAAGAAGATGACATCTAGAGCTTTCTCCACAAACAGCTCTTACACGGGACTTGTCACCCACAGTCGCTCAAGAGAAGTCATGCAGGAGCAAGAGCAAAGCTTCCTTATCGCGCACAACATCTTGAGGCAAATGACGGAGTCCCCATGAGGAGAGGTTGTCATTAAGGAGAACCCTCTATTTGAAAACTTTACTTCTGCCTCCAGCAAGCTAAGAAGCAATTCGCAGCCAGATGTGATTTCTGTCATGATGGCAGATGTGATGGCTGAAGCAGCCATGACAGAGATGGAAAGGAAGATCAACTTTCTGATGAAAGCCGTTGAGGAGCGAGACCATGAGATCGCTGCCTTGAGAGAATAGATTTAGTCTCCAGAGGCTGCTAAATCAAGCCAAACACCTACGGTTAAAGCAACTGACAAAGGGTAACCCCATCACCCATTTCGTAGAAACATGTGAGAATACAGGAACAAGGGGAGATATGCTAGTCAAGCAGTTTGTTAGAACCCTCAAAGGAAACGATTTTGNTGAGAGAATAGATTTAGTCTCCAGAGGCTGCTAAATCAAGCCAAACACCTACGGTTAAAGCAACTGACAAAGGGAAGACCGTACTACAAGAAAACTAGCTGCAACAGTCAGCTTTGATGGCCTCTCTGTCGGTCCAACAACTGCAAGACATGATCATGACCTTCATAAGGGCTCAGTATGGAGGCCCGGCTCAGACTTCCTTTGTGTATTCCAAGCCATACACTTAGAGGATCGACAACTTGAGAATGCTTGTGGGGTATCAACCCTCAAAGTTCCAGTAGTTTGACAGAAAGGGCAACCCAAGGCAACACATCACCCATTTCGTAGAAACATGTGAGAATACAGGAACAAGGGGAGATATGCTAGTCAAGCAGTTTGTTAGAACCCTCAAAGGAAACGATTTTGACTGGTACACAGACTTAGAGCCTAAGGCGATCGACAGTTGGGAGCAGCTTGAAAGGGAATTATTGAATCGCTTCTATAGCACTAGATGCACCGTCAACATGATGGAGCTGATGAATGCCAAGCAACGGAAAGGCGAGCCAGTCATCGACTACATCAACCGATGGAGGGCTCTAAGTCTGGACTGCAAAGACCGACTCACTGAATTATCTACTATAGAAATGTGCACTCAAGGTATGCATTGGGGACTCCTCTATATCCTGCAGGGAATAAAGCCCTGTACCTTTGAAGAATTGGCGACTTGTGCCCACAATAAGGAGCTAAGCATCGCCAATAGGGGAATGAAGGATTTCCTCATCCTCGAGTCGAAGAAAGACAAGAAGGAAGTGAGGGGCACCGAGAAGATTGTGAAAGGCGCCACGAAGGAATCAATGGTCGTTAATACGACCCTGTTGAAGTTTTCCTTGAAAGGGAAAGAGAAGAAGATGGAAAAGAAAAACGAAGGAGGCGAAAGACATCGCTTAACTCTGAAGATGCGGCAGGAAAAAGTCTATCCATTCCCCGACTCCGACGTTGCGGATATGCTTGAGCAATTGTTAAAGAACCACCTTACCTAGCTACTGGAATGTAAACGACCGAAACAAGCTAGCAAAGTAGACGATCCCAATTACTGCAAGTATCACAGGGTTGTTAGCCACCCAATTGAAAAATATTTTGCATTGAAGAAGTTGATCTTCAAGTTGGCCCGTGAGAGAAAAATAGAGCTGGATCTAGACGAGGTGGTCCAAAAAAATCATGTCGTGGTGACGGTAACTCCAAGTGTGTTGGCACCAATCATACGTTATGGAGAAAGTGAGAGTTTAGTCCAGTTTGGAACCTTCAAATCGGTGGTTGTACGGTTTCCACAGGAGGTCCAAGCCACATATCCTCAAAATAAAGGAGAATGCATTGATAATGACGATAACGAAGACTGGATCCTTGTGACACGCTGTAAGAAGAATGGTCGAACTCTACCCAAAAGAAGTCACGCTTCTATCGAAGTTACAAGAGAGGGAGCAAGATACAAGAAAGGAAGGGTAGAAAGAAGGCTCGGAAGCCCAAGACTGTTGACGAGAGAGATAAGGATGTTCCTCGTCCCAGGCGACAAGTGACATTGGCGGATTTCCTCCTGGAGAAATTTTGCGATTGGGGTTCAGGAGAAACACCAGAAGTTGCTACATGTCATGTTGTCAGCACCATAGAAGAAGAAGATACCCTCCCAAGCTCATTGAAACCGACAGAACAATCAAAGGGCTTATCATCATTCAGAATAGATGACCCGCTCTCATTCCCACAAGAAGCTAAGACGACCCTCATTGAGGTGTTGTTGGACTCCAACGCATCTAGTGCACCGGCCTTCGCAGCACGTGTGTATGCCTCGTGTTGTACATCCATAGACTTCTCAGACGAAGATCTACTACTAGGATCCAAGTTGCACAATAGGCCTTTGTACATCTCCGGGTACATTCGAGAACAAAAAGTTGGTCGGATTCTCATCCATAATGGATCCGCTATCAATATAATGCTTAAAGCAACTATGAAATAGTTAGACATCCACATGGAAGAGTTGTCGAACAGCAAGTTGGTGATTTAAGGGTTCAATCAAGGCAGCCTAAGGGTGATAAGCATAATACTCTTAGAGCTCCTCATTGGCGACCTAAAGGCTGATGCGTTGTTTCACGTCATAGACTCAAAGATCACCTATAGGCTACTACTGGGGTGCCCTTGGATTCACGAGAATGGTGTGATTATGTCAACACTGCATCAGTGTTTCAAGTTCTACCAGGATGGGATTAAGAAAGTTGAAGTAGATTCTAATTCATTTTTTTAGGCTAAATCTCATTTCATAGATGCGAAGTTTTACCTAAAGAGCAAGAGTTCTGGTGAAACAATGCGCAGAGACCTCACTACCAAATAAAGCAAGTGGATCCTGGTCAAGGTCGCCAGTAGACACAGAGAAAGGAATGGGTAGCAAAGTACAAACGTCCAAACCAAAAGAGAGTGGGACATCCCCCAGTGTTGGAGAGACACTCGTGGTGAAGGACGAAAAAGCCTCAAAGCCTCTGATTTTGCGCTATGTCCCTTTGTCAAGATGAAAGAAGGATGAGTCATCTTTTACAGAATGCTCAAGAGGTTTGCAGGCCGGCGACATAGAAATTCTAAAAGAGAGTTTCATCACACCTCTCACGCGAATAATGAAGCAGGAAGTCCATAAGCTGGAGGCGGAAGTGACGAAGTTAAATCTGCCCGAGAAGTGAACTAAAGACAGATTCGATCCCAAGGCTTACAAGCTGTTGCCAAGGCAGGTTATGACTTCACAACTCACATTGAGTTCAAGAGCTTGAAGATTTATGAGCAACCCAGACTCTAGTCGACCCAAAAGAAGCTTTTGCAAGAGGGACACGCTATACCTATGTCGAGGGCGGGACTTGGATATGAATCGTCAGAGTCAATCCGCATAACCAGAAAGGCAAAGGGCAAAGTGGCCAATAGCAATCATATCACTGCAAAAAAAATCGATGATGTAGGGGAAAAAGAGGGCAAAGATAAAAGAGCCTCAGCCTTCAATCGTATTAAGTCGTCTGCCACACGCGCCTTGGTCTTCGAGAGATTGAGCATGACAGAGGTAGAAAGGGGAAGTCCGCATACGATTCCTAGAGCTACTCGACGCTCAGTCTTTCAAAGGTTGACTTTGTCGAATAAAAGAAAGGAGGAAATCATCTGTCAGCTACTGGTGGTGGCGCGACCTTTAGCCTTGAGAGACTAGGTGCAGTTCCAAAAGAAAGTGAAGGAAAACCCCGCACTCCTATTTTTTATCGCCTGAAGCACGAGAGGGGTTGAAGATTCCCTCGATGAACATGTCTCTAGTGAGACAAAGGGGAAGGGAAAAGCTTGTGGTGACACCCTCGATACGACTATAAGAAAGAGGGGGCCGATATCCTAGGCGTCAATTTGGTGACGCCTCAACCTTAAAGATGCTGAAAGTGTTGGGGTTGATGCCCTAAAGTCTTGTGTTCTGTAGTTTGTAAACAGTATGTACGAACACTTGTGTTGTTAATATATGATATTTACTTCACATCTTGTATTTTTCTCATTTACTTGTTTTATTTGCTTTACCACAAACCAATAAACATAAAATCTCTGGTTATCTGGATGTGACTCAAGCATGCATGTGTTGACATTCAAGTGGATCATGTCTTGAGTGATAACCAAAATGGTCTGTAGTATATGGATAAAGGAGGGAAACCTTATCCTAGTAATGCTACGGACGTGACTCGCTTTGTGGAATGGTCACAAGTGTTGTGACTTGTCACAGATGGTTTGATCCTGATCATTCGTGTTGGGGACATGCGAGCGAGGGCGTCCTATACAAAGAGTTTGTATAAGACCTGACCACGAAGTGTTAACGTCTCGTTATATAACACCATTTATGACAGAGACTTCATTTCACTAGGATGACCATAGGTAACATGACCTCAATCCTGAGTGAGTTGGAAAATCCTACCATTGAGGGCGGTCCTCTGATTTGTATGGGTGCGAGTGGCCAGGTCGCCGATTCAAACCTACCATTTTGGGGATTTGTCTGATTTGGGAGCTGGAAACTCAGCTACAAAAGAAATGGAAATTCACTCCTTCCTCGAGGCAAGGGTAAGTAGATAGATGGCTCCCTTAAGGGCTGATTCCGGGGCTTGAACGATGTGGCGCCACACACCTTCTCCTGACCGAGAGGTGTTCACACATAGTTGAACTATGTTGTATTGTTCATTAGAGGAATCAGTGATACTTAAAGAAGTGAGATGTAATTACAGGGGCAAAACAGTCAATTGGCCAACTATACTTACGAGCATCTGTGAAGGGTCATCGTACTCATGATTGGTTATATCCGATGGACACAAAAATATATCTGTGGTAAGAAGAGTTCAGCTATTGGTCTTTAGTGGAATCATTGACAATTAACGAATGGTGGATCTCGTGGCTAAAGGTTTAGTCAACTATTCACATACCGTTGGAGCTTCGAGCCACAGGTCTATTAGGTCCCTTGGGTAGCTTAGATAAAGTCGAGAACCAGTGTTTGGTTTAATTTGAAATGTTCAAATTGACAAGAGAAAGTTCAATTATATATGATATAATTGGATTGGTTAATTATATATGATATAATTGGCTAAATGTATGAGATACATTATTTTGGAGGAAATTAGATGTAAAATATGATTATATTAAAGTAGAGGAGAAAATACTATAGTAGATATGTGATATCAAACTATAGGATATAAATATAATATGATTATATTAATTAATTAATTAATTGATTAATTATATGATAATTAATCCATTTTTTCACAAGTTTGGACGTGGGTAGTGGGCAGCGTTGGTTATGGTAACTAATGGGTTAAAAATGAAAAGAGTTTTCATTTTGAATCATGCATTCAATATTTCTTCGACCCGCCAAAAGAATTCGTGAAACGATCGCCGAGAGCTTATACGATAGTTGCTTCTTCGTCTAAACGATCGTCTACCTCACGATTTATCTAAACGATTGTATACGTTTTTCCTAAACGATCGTTTAGCTTTTCATACACGATCGTGTAGCTCCTCTAAATGCGATAAGCACTTCTGCTATACGATAGCACTGTTTTCTCTCCCACTTGCTTATCGTCTACACGACTCGTTTGTCCTCCATCCTCTACCAAATTCACTAAAGCCTACCCTTTGGGTTTTCACTCCGAGAATACCCAGGGCTCATTAGTGGTGGTGTCGTCCCCGCTGCAACGTTCGTGTTCGTGTTGATTATGCTATTGCAGTCGACATTCCTGCGGGGTGTTGGTAGATCTGTTGGAGGGATCCGCTGCATTGGGGTTCTGAAGTTCGAAGATAGTCTTCAACTGGTATGGAACCCTTTCCTTGTTAATTATCTTATTCTGAGCATGCTGATAATTAGATTTATTTGCATAACTATATGTGTCGAATGTATATTATTTGTATTTTGGTCACGGTGAGATCGGAGTGATCTGAACACGCTCATGGAACTCTCGGTATGAGATCCTTCAGAAAGGCCATCGAACAAGGAACCATCAGGAGAGGCAAGAAGTGATAGAGAAATCTGTAGTACCGCCCCCTCATGCATGAAGAGAAAGACCTTTGTTACTTTAAACACAAGTGAGGGCTCGCTCAAAGTAAAGAGGTGTGGCGTTGTCTTCACCAATCCTCATAATGGAAATTTCGAGTAGGAGGAAAGTGAAACTTTGTGCCACCACATCACCATCACCGAAGAATCTGAAGAAGGTATGACCGAGGAGGAAGTAGAGGATGCTCCACAAGGTCTAGAGGACGGTGGTCAGTCCATGATGGATGAGCTAAAAGAGGTGAATTTGGGCACAATAGAGGATCACATCCAACTTTCATCAGTACATCCCTCTTGCAAGAGGAAGAGGCCGAATACGTGGGTTTGTTCGCCGAATATAGGGATTTTTTCGCTTGGTCATACAAGAGATGTCGGGACTGGATTCGAAGGTAGCGGTCCACCACCTCGCAATCAAACAATTTTTCATTACCCATCACAGAGATCATGGTCGATGCGACAATGGAACATGAGGCCTTATCCTTCATGGATGGATCATTTGGATATAACCAGATACGAATGGTCCTTGCAGGAGAGGAAATGATGACATTTCGAACCCCAAAAGGGATATATTGCTACAAGGTAATGCCCTTCGAGTTGAAGAACGTTGGTGCTACTTATCAACATGCCATGCAGAAGGTGTTTGATGATATGTTGCACAAACACGTGGAATACTATGTGGATGACCTTGTGGTCAAGACCAAGCGATGACAAGACCACTTGAAAGATCTAAAAACTATGTTCGATTGCCTGTGAAAGTATCAGTTAAAGATGAACCCCCTCAAATGCGCGTTTGGTGTAATGTCAGGGAAGTTTTTGGGCTTCATTGTAAGACAGAAGTAATGATGGATGATAGGTTGAAATTGAATACAGAGAATCTGTGGGGTTGCCTTCCATGTTTATTGGAAATATTTCTTCCATTCTTCTTCTCTCCTCTATCTCGGGTTAATTAGATCAATATTATATTTTAAGAGATAAATTCGAAAAAAACTGTTGCTTCGAAAAAAAATTAGAAGTGTTGTAAAATTGAGGAGTAAAACGAAGCATAATGGGAACACATATACCAATAAAATATAATACAATATAATAATTAAATAACAAAGTAACAAAATAGAAAAATAAGAAAATATGGAAAATTCTGAGAAAATTCTCTTCAATTTTTCACTGATATATGTAACACCAACATCCATCAAATAGCACTATTTATACGTAATTTGGCAAGTAAGAGGTGGAAATACATGACCATCAAGGATGTGTGATTATAAGACACATGATAACACATGGGGTTATGGGAAAATGACACTTGTTTCTTAACACCAAGGATGGACATCTAAAATTTGCATATAATATTTATAATACCCCCTTTAGACCCATTATACATATGCAATATGTTTCGCTAATATCTTACCAGTAAAAAACAGGAAAAAAAATCCTAGGGAAGGAAAAAAAATACATATTTTATATAATCTAATAATTCTTAAAGAATACAATATATTTGCTCCTCCTCATGCAAAGATGATTTGAGATCTTTGACTCTCCACATTCTTGTTATGCACCAATTTTCAAAGGTTACGATAGGTAACGCTTTTGTAAATAAGTTTGTCAGGTTATCATTTGAACAAATTTGTTGTACCGTGATATCACCATTTTCTTCAAGATCATGAGTGTAGAAAAACTTTAGTGAAAGTATGATTTGTTCTATCTCCTTTAATATATCCTCCTTTGATTTGAGATATACAAGTTGTATTGTCTTCGTACAATATTGTTGGAAGTTTTTTACTAGAAGATAAAGGCATATGTTTCACAAATATGTCGAGTCATTGATTTTAGTTACTGTTGTGTTTTAGAGTGGTACGTAACTTTAGAGCCTTATGTCGTATCTTTCGTACTAATGGAAATGAGTAATATACTTTTAACGCAACATTTTATCTATTAAGACCCAAGTGTAAGCCTAAATAGAGTTCTGGTAAGTCCAGGGTTGAACACAGGGACTATCAACTAAGATGCGTTGAAATTAATGTTTGATCTTAACGCGATGAGTTTTTTAAAATATGGATTCAAAATGTTTCGTACAACTAACTAAATGACTAAATTACAAGTGTGGTGGAAGTGGATGGTGGTGATTGATGTGTGTAATAGTGGGTGATGATGGTAATTACAATCACAATGAAACATTGTGGGGTAGGAAGAAAATATCAATTAATAAAACAAGGTTGAGAAGGCTTAATAACATTTTCTTAAGCAATGCATGAATCTGTGTCCATGTATTAACTCATAAATGAAGCACTCATCTCTTGATGTTTTTATGCCATACGTGTCCTATCTCTCAGGTGCATGCGATGGTTAATTTCATACAAGAGGTTGGCTTTATCTCTAAAGTTACTTCTCTCCTTGTCAATGAGATCCACAATCACTTATTCTTTCAAACACTTGATTATTTTTACTTAAATTATTTTTTTGGATGGATCTAAGCAATGTAATAAACACACATTAATAAGATGAACTTTAACTCATGCATAACTTATGAAAATGCTAGCTAAAATCTTCTTAACCCATTAGAAAATTACTTGCACACGATGAAAGATATAATAGACATGAATGGATGGAATGTGGAGGAAATCATATTTACATTAAGAAGAATGGGGTTTCCAATCTCAGTTACTTAATACAAATGTAAATGAAAACAAAAATATGATAAATAACAGAGAATGGAAGTGTCAAGCCGTCAGTCAATCTCTTGTTTCCTGTGGCCTATATGGTGGCTATTTCAATGGTAGTTGTAATGATTATGGTGGAGCTCTCTCTCCTTTTTCAGAGAGGAAGACTGAGTTCTCACTCAAAATTCTTCAAGGAAAAGCTTAAAGGAGTGGCAGTAATGGCGGATTGAGGTGGAGTTTGAGCAAAGCTTCAACCTATATATCGATGGGAAGTTCGTTGTGCTTAGTCATTTTTTGATGGGCTATTTATAGGTGTAAAAAAGGAAGCTTCCTTGTTTTTTTTCTAATGATTCGTTGACACCTTGGCATTTAATTCCATGTCCTGCTACGTCACCTACTCGCTGTCACAAGTTCATTGGCTCTGTCGTGAATATCTCAAATCAGCTACCAACTTGCATTTTGATTTTACATCCACTACCTACACGTTTTGTCATTTTCTTTCATGTTGCCTGCCCAACGCTCGGTCCTCTGCATGCAAGATTTGGCATCGATCTGATCACTTCCTATACATCCATGACTGCAGCTTTTGTTTCCTTGGTCGACTTTTACTTCATTTCATTCGAATCCTGCGTTCAAAGATGTTAGATTTTCTAATTCCTAAGATTTGTGAGTTTTGTAATGCATGAACGCAAGGTGTAATTAACTGCATGAATTTTGCATTTTTCTCTAATTTTTCCTAGTTATTCTAAATAAAAAGATATAATAACTTGTATTACATACCCCTAAATTTAGAACAATGCTTGTCATCAAGCATGTATTTAAAGTCTTAGCATATATCTCAACTCAAATTGATGCATTAACTCGACCTCTTACATGCTTCCCAGTTTTAAGATTTATCAGACTAGCAATTCATCTCAAAGCTCTATTCACTTTCTTACGAAAATATTTCCTTAATTTAAATGCGACAAGATTATTTTTTAAATCTCTCTTACTCATTTACAAACAATTTTATCTCTGTTTTCAGCGATGCACTAATGTTTCAAAGATATAAAGGCTCCTTTTTACTACTTTTATTGTATGTATGTTACGTTTTATTTCTAGAATCTATGCGTTGATTCGGGTAATTCACCTTCGGTTTGGCTCACTCCACGGATGTCATGCGGACATCTGACTATGGGTGAATACCCTTCACAACTCAACTCTTTGTCTTAGCTGGATCTTTCTTTAAGCCTAGACATTGGAGTTGTGATTTATTTTTTTTGATGCTTGGTTTGATCTGAAAGATTGTGAAACTCTTGCAGAAGCGTAATTGGGTCCCAAATTTTATTTTCACAAAATATAAAAAATACAGAGAAGGAAAAATTATGCATTATACAAAATTGCAACATGATTTTTAATAATAGAGGAATTTAGGTTTAAAAGAAATGTACCCTTGAAAACACAAAAGTTCTTGACGAAAAATGCCTGTAAAACCCGAACCCTATTTTCCCTACTTAAGTATGATAATTAGTATGTTGATTAAATTTAAGTATAAGTCAATGAAACGTTTGTAGGAAAAAACGTGAGGATGTTATGGAAGAAGAAAAGTTCTAAGTAAGGAGAATAAGGCTCTCGAGTAGCAAGTGATAATGGCATTTAGTAAGAAAATTTGGCTAAATGTGGAAGCTAAATGTGCCTTGCATTGACAACTTATGTAGTGAAGGATTGGCCTAGAGTGCAATAGCCATGCTCATAGAGGTTCTTTAGGCACATGAAAGGCATTGGCCATAAGGCTAAGTGTGACCGAGAGTGAAGCCATGCATTAGCATGGGCAATGCGTCAATCAAGTCTTAAGAAGTTAGACGGGCAGGGAATGCTCGTGCCATGTAAAGGATGTCTAGGTGATGTGCATTGGCTAAGTGAGGCAGCATGCATTGACTGAACGAGTTGCGTAGGCAGGCAAGACCACACAATAGTGAGGGGCCTAGGTGAGACGCATGAAGGACACCAAGATATGTGCTGATCGGTAGGTTGTGCGAGCAGCAAAGGAAGGCTTTGGATGCATGGCTGAGGCTATGAGATGGTTAAGCAAAGGCCACTGCCAAGGGAAGTCACACGATGGCACTAGACCAAGCGAAGGGCACATGATGCATGAAGGCTATGCGTTGGCCAAGGGGATGTACATTGAATGTGCCATGTAATGGTAAGTGTCTGAAGTTAGGCCTTGCGTTGAGGATTAGGGAAGTCACGCGATGGCACTAGACTAACCCTAGGAGGAACGCCCAAGGTTGTGAGTGACAAAACTAAATATTTTTTGCAATGTTTTGGTAACACATGCTTACTTAAATGTTTAGACTCATACTTGCTTGTGTTTAAAAGAATGTTTAAAGATAGTTTCCAAGCAAACTACATCTCATGAAGCCTATTAACACATGCTAGTTTAAAGAAGTTTATAAAGCATGATTTAAGTATTTCTATACTTATGTACAAGGGGCATGCGTTGGAAGTTTTATAGCAAAGATGTTTAAGCATATGATTTATTTGCCTATGCTTCCAAAAGATGTTTTAGTTCAAAGTGTGAATTTTATAATGATTACTAGAACCTGATACCGGAGGACATTGTGAAGGGATCTGAGAAGTAGTACCTAAGGTATCACGATATTTAGTCATTACCACGTGCACATAGGTAGAGTTGACGTTGATTGTGTTGAGGACACTCCACACCAACTAAGGTATGATGTTGAGAGATTTAGCAAAAAAGTTCTCTTTCAACTAAAGGGTTAAGATAAGCAATGTTTCTAGTTATGTATGCTATGTTTTAAGAAGTTTTAAGTATGAGTTTGCTTGAAAATTTATGGTTTAAGCATGATGTTTATGAATTATTAAGTCATTCACTAGGCTAGTAGCTCACTCGTTTTAAATATTTTCTTCCTCAAGTAGTGGTCAATTCCCCAGAGGTTAACTACACTGCTGCTCTACTACTCAAGGACTTCAGTCTCCAGAAAAGTTTAGGTGTCTACTTGTAAAGGCTTGTACATATGTGTTGAATATAATAGGGACAAGGGCTAGACGTAGGGACCCACTAAACTCTGTATTTGTAAAAGATGTAAATATAATGTATGTGTAACCCTAGTTATGTTATCTAAGAAAAAGTATTCTAAATTGTGATTTATATTCCAAGGTTTTTTAAGCAGGTTAAGGTTATAGGGTAGACAGTAAGTGCCACAAATGGGTTGGTAACTGCTATCGTCACAATCTCTCATAGATTAAGAGGGTAATCTGGGAGGGGGTGTGACAATTCCCCCTCAAAGATTTGCAACTCACAAACACTTCGATCACCCAAATGGCCAAATGGTTGGATACCACCATAGTGAAACCTCTGTATTCTCTTTTGGGATGAGAATCCACAAGATTTGTGGGCTTTGTGTTAATTTTTAGGAGAGGGAGAGAAAAGCCTTTGAGAGGAGATTGTAGGAAAAACCATATTGAGAAATGCACTCTATAAAAAACTTCTCTGCGTCGAATGGGAGGGAAGAAGATGAATATCTTTTGTCCCTTAACCTCTCACATTCACGATTATGAGAGAAAAAGTAGAGGGATTTATTTTCATAACTCCCTTCCTTTAATTCAAAAATATATATAACCTATAGTTTATATTATATCAAATATAATATAACCTATAGTTTGAAATTCTCTCATTCAACCTATAGTATTTAATATAAATCAAATTCATATTAAATTTAACCTATAGTTTTTTTTTATATGAACCAAATTCATATAATTAGTATTTGAATCATATTCAAATATTTATTTCCTCTCAAAATAAACTTTATATTATAATACATAAAATATATTATATTAACCATATCACATATAATTAATTTATATTAATTATATCATATATAATTAATTTGAACAATTCAAATTAATAAAAAAAATTAACGTGATTCTCAATAATCCTAGTTGAGCTACCGAGGGGACCTTATAAACCTATAGATTGAAGCTCCAATTGTACTTGAATAATTAATTAAACTCTTTAATTAAATTATCCAACTTTCATTAACAGCCGGTCACTCCACTAAAGGCCGATAGTTGCAATCTTCGCACTATAGATATATTTTTGTGTCCATTAGATATAACCAATCAACGGTGCATTGACCCTTCACAAATTGCTCGTAAGTACAGCTGGGCCAAAATTATTGTTTTTCCCTATAGTTACATATAACTCCTTAAGTACCACTGATCCCTCTAATGAACAGTAAGTCATAGTCCAACTAGGACCAAACCCCTCTTGGGCCAGGAGAGGGTGTGGCGCCACATTGCTCAAGCCTTAGAATCAGTTCTTAAGGGAGAAATTTCTCTACTTTAACTATAGAGAATGAGTGAATTCCTTATTGTGTAGCTGTGTTCCCTGCTCCTCAATCAGACAAATCCCCAAAATGGTAGGCATATTGATTCGGCGAACTGGCCACTCTCACCCATACAAATTAAAGGACCGCTTTCATAGGCAAGAGTTCACAACTAACTCAAAATTTAGGTCAAGTCACCTACAACCCCTCCCAGATTACCCTCTTAACTTGTAAGGGGATGTGACGACAGTAGTAACCGACCTATTCGCCAACACTTACTACCTAACTCAACTATAAACCTGCTTAAAGCCTTGTTATGCAATTACGACTTAGCGACACAATAATCTATAACTTGAACCAGCAAAAGTAACTTACTTACAAACTTAGAAATGACAAACAAACATACATCCAACAAAACACAAGAACAAATACAAGGGGTCCCAAAAACAAATTCAGTAGTCCCTGACTCCTTTCACAAACATGTGTACATTAATTACAAGCTTTAACATAAGCTTTCTTCTTCCTAGCCGAGTCTTGAGTGGCAAGCAGCAGTGGGTTCAACCTCGGGGAATTTAACCGCTGTCTGGAAAAAAGAAAAACATTGGAAAATAGTGAGTTGGTTGCCCAGTGAGTGACTTATAGAAAAAAAAGTTCGTCTCATGCCTTTCATACACATATTAAACATGTAAACATGCGAAAATTAGTCTCAAGAAACTTTCGTAGAAACATACATTAAACATAACATCATAATTTGTACATATTAATTGAGAATGAGCATTCGTAGCTCAAGCTCCCAACGTCATTCATGGCCATGAGACCTATACTTTGGTCTCATTATAATGAACTGTGGCCAGGAGGCCCCATACTTCGGCCTCTCATATTGAACTACCTACGTGCACGTGGAGTATACTAAGTACCGTCAACACCTTAGGTACTTCCTTAGCTACCTTCTATACCTTCAACATTCGGCTTACTAGAATCGTACCATTCATAGAAAACATGTGTAAATAAAGCTTTAAGCATAGCATTTACCTAGCTTTCACCATAAGAGCATTGTCACATTTCAACATGCATGCTTCACGAAATATAAACATTTAGCTTTTACAATACTTTAACATTCAACATTGACATGCGCTAGAACTAGTAAAACTTTTTTCAATAGCTTGAAACATCATACTTAAGAAATGCTATGAAATCTTTAAAATCATAGATATAAACTTTAGTTGCTTGGAAAACCCATAAATCTTAGCGTGAAATTCATTTGGAATGCATGACCTTTCATATATAATGTTTTGAAGACATTTAGTCACTCACGGGTCTTTAGGCTTGTTTTCTTAGGCTTGGTAGGCTTCCTCAATGGACATTGCTCCTACACATAAGAATAAAAATTTAGCTACTACCTTGGTCTCCCTTTTAAGACTACTCTTTTTTAACCAAGCTCACATTTATTCCTTTCTCTTTCAATTCTTCGTAATTACCTTAGGGCTTTGGGTACTTGGTCAATTTAAAAGGGCTTAAAATTCTATTGGTCGCCTACTTTCTAACGTCCACAACCAATACTTAGTAGGATTTTTGGGGTGTCAAACTCACGTTTAGAAAGTAATTGCCTATTCGTCCAACAAATTCTAGATTTAGCTTCTAATGTCAATAACTCAAAAACCAGAACTCATTTTAAGAAAATTCCTTTTTCAAACATGCTCAGAATTGTGTTAACAACATTATCTCAAAATTTCAGCTTAAAAATCCTTGTGGTTTGATATAGGGCTTTAAATCTTTCTCAATGGCCCTAAACCATGAACTGTCTACTTGTTCAATAATTTCTAGGTTTAACTTCCAAAATATGTAACTCAACCCCAGACCTTATCTTGCAAAAGTTCCTCCTACAAACTTACTTATAATGGTGATGAAAATATTACCTTAAATTTTTAGCTTTAAATTCCATGTGGTTCGGCCTAGATCTAAAATTCTTCGTCGAAGACCCAAAAATGCCCGAAAACGAAACCCTTCGCCACTTCCTTCCTTCTCCAGCCTTCTTCCAGCGAGACTTTCTTTTAGTGGCTCGCTTCAGAAACTAGACTCATAGAGTTTTCCAATGGTACCAAGATCGCTTGATTTGCCCAAAGGAATCGTCCAAATTGAGCTCTTAAAGTTCTCTTTTCCTTTTTATACCACTGCCCAACCTTCTGCATGAAATCTCCTTAAGCCACCTCACCCACTAGTGGAGATTAAGGGCCCAGATTAAGCCATCTGTCTACATTAAAAAAAAGTTTAAAGCTGAACGCTTCAAGTAAAACTCGATTCTCGATGGAAAACTTGATGGTAACTTAGTAATTACTCGATGGAAGAATTCAACGGTATTCTGGAGAATACTCGATGGAAAAACTTGATGCTCGATGGCTTGCTCGATGCATGATCCTTCCTCGATCGCTCATACTCGATGCACGATCCTTCCTTGATCGTACATAATTGATGCTCGATGGAATTTACTCAATGCCTTCCTTGTGCTTACTTGATGCTCAGCCACCATTTTTCACGACCAACACTTAGCCAAAATTTCTTTTTGCAAGGCTAGCTTAATAAGTACCCAAGAGCCAAGTTTCCCATACTTGAACATTTTCCTTCTTCTAAACTTATCCTTTACCCATTTCCCATAATTCCAATCTAACTTAAATATTTAACCTTCTTACTTTACTAAACTCAACAATAAACATATTTAAAAAGGGAAAGTAAGGTTCGGGTTTTACAATTTACCACCCCTTAAAAGAAATTTAGTCCTCGAAATTTACCTGAAGATATCAGCCGAAATGTTAAGGATACTTCTTCCTTACTTGCTCCTCGGATTCCCACGTCGGTTCTTCAACACCATGGTTATTCCACAATACCTTCACTAAAGGTATGTTTTTTTCTTGAGTACCTGTTCCTTCCTGTCTAAAATCCGATTCGGCTCTTTTTCATACAACAAATTCTCCTTGATTTGTATCAATTTTTCTACAAGTACGTGCATAGGATCAGGTATATATTTTCTCAACATCGATACATGGAACACATAATGAATACAAGTTAGCTCCGGAAGTAACTGTAATTTATACACTGCCAGGCCAACTTATTTTATAATCTCGTCGGGTCCAATGTATCGTGGACTCAATTTCTTCTTCCAAACCTAAGTATTCCTTTCCATAGAGATAACCAAAGGAATAATTTATCTCCAACATCAAATTCTAATTCTCTCATTTACTTATCAGTGTAAATTTTTTGTCTGTCTAGTGTTGTCTTCAAGTTTTCCCTGATAAGCGACATAGTATTTGACGTCTGCTGCACCAATTCTGGACCCAACAATTTCCATTCTCCAACTTCATTCCAATATACTACGGTCTTGCATGGTCTTCCATACAGTGGTTCATACAGAGCCATGCCTATGCTCGAGTGATAACTATTGTTATATGCAAACTCAATCAATGGCAGTTGCGTATCCCAACTTCCTTTAAACTGTAGAACACATGTTCTCAGCATGTCTTCTAGTGTCTGTATTGTCCGCTATGACTGACCATCTGTGTGTGGACGAAAAGCAGTACTAAAATGTAGCTTGGTACCCAAAGCCTTCTACAAACTAGGCCAGAACTGCGAGTAAACCTCGGATCCTGATCTGATACTATCGATACTGGAACTCCGAACTAACTATCTTATCCACGTACATCTTAGCCAACCGGTCCAAGGTAAAAGTAACTTTAATTGGTATAAACTTAGCCGTCTTGGTTAAGTTGTCAACTATACCCAGATTCCATCATATCCTGAGGGCGTTCGAGACAATCCAAACAAGAAATTCATCATTACATGCTCCCACTTCCATTCAGGTACTGGAAGCGGGTTAAGTATCCTGCTGGTCTCTACCACTCAAGTTTCACCTGTTGACATATTAGATATCGATCTACGTAAATAACTATTTCTTTTTTCATCCCAGGCCACCAATACGATCTCCTCAAAGTCCTGTACATCTTGGTGCTACCTGGATGCATGACATAAGCTGAACTGTAGGCCTCCTCTGGTATGGCCTGCTTAAGTTATAAAACATTTGGCACATACAATCTACTTTCCTTTAGTAATGTACCATCTACCCCTACTTGGAAATTAGTTCTTAGTCCTTTACCTACCTCTTTTGCTATCTTCTGAAGATTAAGATCTTTCAACTGTTCGCGTACAATTTCATCCATTAAGGTAGGTCGTACCTGGAATGAGGCTAACAATCCACCTATTTGTTCAACTGTTAGAATTGCTCTGGACTTCCTGAATTCTTAGATCAACATTCCTCTTATACTGAACAAACAGTAACTTTAGACCCAGTCGACTTCCTACTTAAGGCATTGGCTACTACATTTACATTAGCAGGGTGATAATCAATCGAACAGTCCTAGTCTTTGATCAGTTTGATCCATCTTTTTTTGCCTCAAATTTAGCTCCTTCTGATCGAAAATGTACTTCAAACTTTTATAATCAGTGAATATATGGCAATGCTCTCCGAACAAATAATGCCTTTAAAGCTTTAAGGCTAAGACAATTGCTGCTAACGAAAATCATGAGTGTGATAGTTACATTCATGCTTGTTTAGCTGCCGAGAAGCATAAGCTACCACTTTCCCATTATGCAATAACACATAGCGTAGTCTCTGTTGGGACACATCATAGTATAACATAAATTCTTCACCTGGAGTGGTTAGCGTAAGTATGGGCATTGAAATTAACCTTCGCTTCAACTCCTGGAAACTCCGTTCACAATCAGAGGACCATTCAAATTTTACATCCTTTTCAATCAGATTCATTAGTGGAAGGGCTATCTTCGAGAAGCCCTCCATAAAGCGCCTGTAGTAACCTGCTAGGCCCAAGAAGCTATGTACCTCAAACACATTGGTGGACATGAGGATTTTCATGAGCAAAAGAATGATCGTTCCAAATTCCATTCGAAATTGAACATACAGAATTATAGTCAAGAAATAGAAACTAACTAGTCATGCACAATATGAAATTACAGCATGCTTATAAGATAATCAAGGGAAATATTATACATACCTTTAAAGAATCATGCTTCAAACTCCCTCGATCACAAACGCTCGTTCAGTCTCCAAGATAGCAACATACGAATGCTCGAACAGAACGACCGCAACACAACACGATCAACAATAAACATGAACTCAACAATCTCCGAGATCACGAACCCAACGAACGGCCTCTAAAACCTCGAACTCAGTCGAGTTGAGTAAGACACCATCACAATGGCTACCTTGGTATTCTCGGTGTGAGAATCCAAAAGTGTGGGCTCTCTGTGGACTTAGTTTTGGAGTGGTTCGAGCGGTCCGAAAGTGGTTCAAAAGCTGTTTTGTAATAATTAGGTTTTGTTTGCTTGTTATTGCCAAAACTAAAGCCATATCAGTTAGTGTTTAATTATTTATGCATATGATGTACGTTATAGTTAAATAAATCTTGTATGTGCATATAGTATGCCATGTAGATTTAAAATCCCACCATAGAAAGCATGCTACATGCATTAAAAGTATGTTATCAAATGGTATAATATATAGTATGCATGTTAGGGTTTCTTAATAGTTATATTAGATATTGAATGCCTTTTTTGTTTATCATGGATGTTTAGCATGTCTAAAATTTTGTAAGTTGTTATAAAATTGGGTTAGACGTTTAAAATCCATAACAAAGAACAGTTGCATGCTTACTTAGGTTAACCACTTATTTTAATAGTTAAAATAGATCGTTAAATTTATAAAACTATGGTTATAAACTCAATCGGTATATAATCCTATAGAAGGCTGGGGGTATTTAAGTTGACGGTCTACGAAACACCTCTTACCTGGGGATTATAGCCGAATAATTGAGCATTAGTAACCGGTTTCATGAGCATTTGTGAGTGGTGTGAGGTAATAAAAATAGTTTATCACCTAGACATCATAGGTTTAAGATCCATTTATAAGTGTTATACTTGGATAAACCACCTAGATTTAGGGTTGTTTTTTATTAGCCAAAAAGAACCTAAGTATAAATATACCCAAACATTTAGAACACTTCAGTGGGAGAATAAAAGTTATTAGCTCTCACGTCCTTAAGAGTTCACACTGTGAGATTCTTATGTTGCGCCTGCTGTCGTTTTTGTGCGACACTAGCTAGTTGTTAACCGTGACGATCCCTACAGAGGGTTGTAACATAGAATTTGGAACAACCCAAGCTTTAGTAAAATGAATAGGGTCTTATAGTTCCGTCTTGGGTATTGTCTTCTATTTCGGAGGCATACTCATATCGTTCTGTAAGATCTAACAATGACGGGTCTACACTTACAAGACTTACTAAGTGTTAGTAATGATCTTGACCGAAAACGATAACTAAATGACTATCGAAATATGAGTTATTCTGGAGATAGTATTTGGTCAAGAACTGTCTTACTTTTGTGAAGGAATTCTTGACTGCCCTATGGTAGCATTTGTTCTAAATCACTTAAGTATCATTGCAAAAATAATGATTATGGGTACATTATCACTTTGCTAAAACTTGATTGGATTTAAAAGCAATTCAGTTATAAAATTTCTTTATAATTATAGAAGACGAGTTCAATTATACAATTGTTGGCTTTAGGCAAACTTTTATGGGACAACTATGTAAACTGGAAATGAAATTTGAATACAATACTCACGATAGACGATTTGAGATTTGTCTTAACGAAGGAATGTCCTCCTATTCCTAGCTCAAATTCCAACTGAACTATTCGAGAAGCATTTGATAGATGGATCAGGGCGAATGATAAAGCCCATGCTTATATCCTCGCCAGCCTGTCTGATGTTTTGGCCAAAAAAACACGAGGGTAGGAACACTTCCAAAGAGATTATGGAATCTTTAAGAGGGATGTTTGAACAATCGTCCTTCACCCTGAGGCATGATGCTATCAAATACGTTTACAATAGTCGCATGAAAGAGGGGACCAATGTTTGTGGACGTGTCCTGGACATGATGATCCACTTTAATGTAGCTGAAGTGAACGGTGCTATGATGGATGAAAGAAGTGAAGTTGGCTTTATTCTAGAATCTCTTCCGAAGAGTTTTCTGCAATTTGTACCAATGCCTTGATGAATAAAATTGAATACAACTTGACAACTCTACTTAATGAGCTGCAAGCTTTTTAGACCATGTTAAGAACTAAGGGTCTGGAACCAGAACCAGAAATAAATGTTGCTTCTGCTGAGAAGAGAGGAATGTCCTCCAAGCCTGAAGTTGCCTCGTTGTCATAGACTAAGAGTATTCCAGCGAAGAAAGACAAGGGAAAGGGAAAAAGAAGCCTGCTGGCAAGAAGTGCAAGAAAACCACTGCAGAGAAAGGGAAATGTTTCCACTGCAACGAGCTGGAGCACTGGAAAAGAAATTGCCCTAAATATCTGGCAGAGAAGAGAGCAGAGAAAGGCAAACAGGCTGCTTAGATCCTAGAGACCGTTTGCTCAGCTCATCTTGTAGGAGAAGTTGCTGAAGAAGATGTAAATTACATGCTTTTGTTAAATCTTGTAATGAACCTTTTGTACATATTTTTTGTTTACGAATGAAATGTTTTTTTTCAAGAAATATGTTTGTTCTATCTCATAGCAACTTCTGTTAAGAATCAAATTGTTAATAGCCATAAGCAAATATTCAGATATTTTAACTGCTAAGATCGAAGTATAGTGAATTTAAAATTTCTAGCTCTGACTGTTAACAAGAGTTGTTAAGTAAGGTTAGACCATCTTAATCAAAGAGTTGAAAGTACCTCAATGTAGTGGGAGGAAAATGTGCTTCCTAGCCATTATTGAGAATTAGATGAATTCCCCATAAGAAGCCTATTTGTATATTAATATGTTTACAATGATTCTCTCGGCTAAAGTGTTTAAGAATCATCTAGTAAGACTAGAAATACTAGAGGTTAATAACCTAGGGAAAGTGGGAGAAATATCAGGTATGAGATACCAAATGGTAAAACCATGGGTATGGGAGGCCTTAGTTTATTGTATTTCTCTATAAAACTTAGAACTCAGACTTATATATCAGATATATAAGTTACCACTGGAGTTTTAGTCCAAGTGGGAGTTTTTTGGGTTTTATGTCCTAAAACTCGTGGTTTTGTAAACATTAGAACTTATTCTGAGAATTCTATAAAGTTGTTATTAAAAATATTGTTGGAACCCATGATCTGTAGGTCCGCGAGGTCCCCTTACTAGCTCATAAATAGATAAGCTCTAGAATAGCGTGATAAGTTAATTTGAAGTGTTCAAATTAGAATTAAATGAATTTGGAGAAATAATATTTAAATATGATTTAAATATTTGAAGATGAAATTGTCTTAAAAATTAATTTAATATTTGATATTAAATTAATTAGAATTATGTAAATTATTTAAATAATTATTTATTAATTTTGTTAAAGAAAATTAATTTATGAAATTAATTTTGTAAAATTAATAATATTTTAGTTTTATTAATTAAAATTGATTTATGAAATCAATTTAGATAAAATTGAAAAAGAAAAGAAAAACACAAAAAGTGGAAAAATCGTTTTCCTTTGTCTTCTTCTACTAGCTCACCAACAACTCACTTTAGCTCTTCATTAACTCCAAGCATGAGGTACATCTCATGCAACAAACTTCTTTGCATGAATTTATGCAATATATAAAAGATTTTGGAGTGTTTTGGAGGGATTGCAACCGAACAAAATTTTGAGAAAAATTTGAGAGAAGAAGGGTGTTCTTCTACTTGGTTGTTGTTGTGAGCTTCTCCAAATTCCATTAGTTCCAGCTTATTTTGAGTCCCACTACTCAATCTTGAGCCCCAAGAGGATAGTAGGGAAGATCTTGGGGTGATTTATAGCAAGATTCAGTGGAGATTTGCAGTTGAATCAAAGCTTAGAGGAAGTTCTTCAAAGGTATGTCATGAAACCCATTTAGTTTCTATTGAAGCATGTTTTCTTTTCTGCCAAAATTAATGAATTAGAGTGTTTATGGATCCTGGTTTCTTTCGTTGCGTATTGGTACCTCCCAACAATAATTAATATTATTATAAATATATATGATAACCAACTTACCATATTATATTTATAACTTATAATTTTAATATTTCATCTCATGAAACATATAAACTATCGTTCTTTTTCTATTTTATGGTACTTAATGTAAATCTCATTTACATTAATCCTCCACTTAATGTAATCTCATACATCACACCGATCATATCATATATAATCGAATTTCCTCTAGTTAATTTGAACATTTCAAATCAACACCAAGAACTGATTCTCAACTTGAATCCATTGAGCTACCAAGGGGACCTTATGGACCTGTAGCGTGAAGCTCCAACAGTATGTGAATAACTGACTAAACTCTTTAGTCATGGGATCCACCATCCGTAACTGTCGGGCACTCCACTAAAGACCGACAGTTGCACTTTTCTTACTACAAATATATTTTGTGTCCATATCAACCAATCAACAGTGCGATAATCCTTCATAGATCGCTCTCATAAGTACAGCTAGGCCAATAACCTTTATGCCTCTGTAGTTACATCTAACTTCTTAAGTACCACTTATCCCTCTAATGAACATAAGTCATAATCCTACTATGACTGAGTCCTCTCTCCCAAAGAGAAGTTGTGCCACTATGTTCAAGACCCGAAATTAGCCTTTAAGAGAGCAATTTATCTACTTACCCCTGCTTCAGGGAAGGAGCGAGTTTCATCTTGTGTAATTGAGTTCCCAGCTCCCAAATCAGACAAATCCCCAAAAAGATAGGCATGTTGAGTTGGCAATCTGGCCACTCTCACCCATACTAATCAAAGGATCGTCCTCAAAGGCAGGAGTTTCCAAAACACTCAGGATTAAGGTCATGTCACCTACGGTTGTTTAGGTGAGATGTAAGTCTCAAGTATCAATGGCGTTATATAAAGAGACTAGTCATATCGTGGTCCGATCTTATATAAACTCTTTGTATAGGACACCCCCGCTCACATGTCTTCACATGAATGGTCAGGATCTACCATCTGTAGTAGTTTACAACACTTGCAAACCTCTACAAAGCGGGTCATATCCGTAGTGTCACCAGGATTAGGTATCCCTCCTTAATCCTTATACTATAGACCTTTTTAGGTTATCACTTAAAGCTTGATCCACTTGTATTCTCATATACATGCTTAAGTTTACATACAATAACCATGGAGCTTTATTTATTGGATATGAGTAAATGCCAAATAAAATAACTCTTATTTTATTCATAACAATGTGTACAGTTTACAAACTACGAGACTTCAGGAGAATTAGGACACCAACCCCAACAATCTCCAACTTGTTCTAATGCCTCGGGAGACTAATGTACAATACACGATAAATACAAGTACTGTTGGGATTGGTGTCATAATTCTTCTGAAGTCTCGTTCTTTGTAATGGTACACATTGTTTTATGAATAAAATACTATTATTTCATTCTGGCATTTACTCATATCCAATAAACAAAGCTCAATGGTTATCTTATGTAAACTTAAGCATGTATATGTGATATATAAGTGGATCCTGCCTTAAATGATAACCTAAATAGGTATGTAGTATAAGAATTAAGGTGGGATACCTGATCCTGGTGACACCACGGATACGACCTGCTTTGTAGAGGTTTGCAAGTGTTGTAAACTACTACAGATGGTAGATCCTAACTATTCATGTGGAGACATGCGAGGGGGGTGTCCTATACAAAGAGTTTGTATAAGATTGGACCACGAGATGACTAGACTCTGTATATAACGTCGTTGATACTAGAGACTTACATCTCACCTAAATGACCATAGGTGACATGACCTCAATCCTGAGTATTTTGGAAACTCCTGCCTTTGAGGGCGGTCCTTTGATTAGTATAGGTGAGAGTTGCCAGATTACCAACTCAACATGTCTACTTTTTTGGGGACTTGTCTGATTTGGGAGCTAGGAACTTAATACACAAGATGGAATTCACTCCTTCCCCGAAGCAGGGGTAAGTAGAGAGATTGCTCCCTTAAGGGCTGATTCCGAGACTTGAACATAGTGGCCACAACTTCTCTTTGGAAGAGATGACTTAGTCATAGTAGGATTATGACTTATGTTCATCAGAGGATTTAATGGTACTTAAGGAGTTAGATGTAACTATAGAGGCATAACGATTATTGGTCGAGCTGTACTTACGAGCGATCTATGAAGGGTTTTCATACTGTTGATTGGTTAAGATGGACACATAATATATCTGTGGTAAGGAGAGTTCATCTGTCGATCTTTAGTGAAGTACCTAATAGTTAACGGATGGTGGATCTCGTGACTAAAGAGTTTAGTCAGTTATTAACGTACCGTTGGAGCTTCGAGCTACAGGTCCATAAGGTCCCCTTAGTAGCTCAATGGATTCAAGTTGAGGATCAGTTCTTGGTGTTGATTGGAAATGTTCAAATTGACAAGAGGTAATCCGATTATATATGATATAATCAGTATGGTGTATAAGATACATCAAGTGGAGGATTAATGTGAATAAGATTTACATTAAATACCATGAAATAGAAAAAGAGATATGGTTTATATGTTTCATGAGATGAAATATTAAAACTATAGGTTATAAATATATTATGATAAGTTAGTGATCATTTATATTTATAATAATATTGATTATTGGATAATTATCTCTTTTTCTCTAATAACCAATTGAGTGGGAGGTTATTGGTGGTTTCATGGTAACCATGAGATAAAAGGAAAAATGTTTTCCTAATTTTAGTAAGATTTGTAAAAATGTTGATTTGTGATTTCCAATCTCGGAAGAATACTCATTGAGAGTTGTCAAGTAAATTAGATTTACTAAGCGATAGTTTGGAGTTAGCTAAATGATCGTGGAGTGTTCTTAGGTGATAGACACTTAGCTTTTGCTAGACGATCGCCTAGCTTACTAAGCGACAATTTGGAGTTCGCTAAACGATCGTGGAGTGTTCTTAGGCGATAGACACTTAGCTTTTGCTAGACGATCCCCTAGCTTTTCCTAAACGATTAGGCATCGACCTATACGATAGGTTCTTCCATCTCCCACTTGCTCAATTGTTTACATGATTGTGATTCCTCCGATTTTCTGCCTCAAACCAAGCCCACACAAAGCCCACTCTCTAGATTCTCACACCGAGAATACCAAGGTAACCTTCTTGGTGGTGTCATACTCAACTTGACACTATCGAGGTTCTGTGGAGGCCGTTCGTGGAGTTTGGGGTGTTCGTTACCTTGACGATCACTTAGTTCCAGTGCGCGATGTTCGTGCAGTGTAGTGGTCGTGTTGGGCAAACGTTCTTGTGTTGCTATGTTGCTGTGATTGAGCGTTCGTGATCAAAGAGCTTGAAGATGAGTCTATAAAAGTGTGTTGCTCTTGTCCTTGATCCTTTGTATAACATGCTATAATTTATGTATTTCGCATAAGCGTATATTTTCGTTTGTGATTGTAATTGTAAAGTTTATATACGATTGTAATTTGGAATGATCCTTCCGCTGCTCATGAAAATCCTCGTGTTTGATTTCCTTCAAGTACAATATACAATACATTAGGGCATACTATATACCCCAGTATCATCTCCCACTTGCCCTAGACAAGATGCCGCATGTCTCGTAGGCCCAGACTCTCCAGGTGACCCTCGAACACTTTAACCGTGGGAGCCTTTGTAAATGGATCGACAACGTGGTGCTCCGACGCGATCTTCGTGACTATCACATCACCGCAATGCACAATCTCCCTGATCAAGTGGTATTTCCATTCGATATGCTTGTCTCTGCGATGACTCCAAGGTTCCTTCGAATTTGCCACAGCCCCACTGTTATCACAATAAAGAGTGATCGGCAAATCTATATTTGGAACAACTTCCAAATCTGTAAAGCATAAAACTTCTTGAGAAGCTGGTCGTTGATTGGAATAACTTCCAATTTGTCTTGATCAACAATCTTGTATGCTCCATTTGTATAGACTTCTTTGATGATGTAGGGCCCATCCCATTTAGACGTGAACTTATTTCCCGTATGTCTTGTCGTGATAATAGGTCTTCTTACAGCAAGCACTAGATCACCGACTAGAAGAGATTGAAGCTGTACATGCTTATCGAATGCTTTAGACATTCACACTTGGTAACACTCCAACGCTTGTTGAGCTTCGAGTCGTTTTTCGTCCAGTGCTTCCAATTCTTGGAGACGCAGTTTAGGATTGTCTTCTGTAGTCAACCCTTCTTGTACCGCCATTCTTAGAGATGGAATTTCTCTTTCCAAGGGAAGGACAGCCTCTACCCCATAAATAAGAGAGTACGGCCTGACTCTTGTAGGGGTAGGATAAATGGTGCGATAATCCCACAACACTTTACCAATTGACTTGGAGATAATTTTCTTCAGCAGGTTGCACAACGTCTTGTTGAATGCCTTTGCCAACCCATTCGCGGTGGCGTTATATATGGACAACTTGTACTGATATACAGAGTTTAGTCATCTCGTGGTCTGGCTTATACAAACCTTTGTATAGGACACCCCCGCTCGCATGTCTTTACATGACTGGTCAGGATCTACCATCTGTAGTAGTTTACAACACTTGTAATATTCTACAAAGCGGGTCGTATCCGTAGTGTCACTAGGATCAGGTATCCCACCTTAATCCTTATACTACATACCTATTTAGGTTATCACTTAAGGCATGATCCTGTATATCACATATACATGCTTAAGTTCACATAAGATAACCAAGGAGCATTGTTTATTGGATATGAGTAAATGTCAGAATGAAATAACAAATATTTTTATTCATCAAACAATGTGTAACGAGACTCGAGAGAATTAGGACATCAATCCCAACAATTGGGGTATCTTACATAGAGATTTTTGGTGACTCAAAAGCTGATAATCAATCAGCTCTTACGCTAATACGATGTGAAGCATGATAACTTGAAGCCTTACTTCATTTATGCTCGATAGTTGATGGAAAATTTCAAAAAGTGTAACACTAGAGCATGTCTCGAGGACGAAAAATGAGAAGGCGGATGCTTTGGCAAACTTGGCTACGGCCTTAACGATTCTGGATGATGTATCTCTTAGTATATCGCTTTGTCGAAGGTGAGTTGTGACTCCGGTTGAGACCGCGTGTGAAGAAATGAATGCGATATCAGTCTACTTAACTGATGAGGAAGACTGGCGACAACCTATTTGTAGATTATCTTAAGCATTGAAGGCTTCCGGATGACCCTCGCCAATAAAATCGAGATTCGAAGGAGGGCTGCACATTTCATTTACTACAAAGGGGTTTTGTACTGCCGATCCTTGAAGGACTCTTTCTACGATGCCATGGAAAAAAAGAGTCAATGAATGCTTTGGAAGAAGCGCATTCAGGCGTATGCAGCGCACATCAATCCTGACCAAAGCTACTGTTCTAGTTGAAAAGGATGGGTTACTACTGGCCAGGGATGATTAGGATCCAATGGAATACGCAAATAAGTGCGAAGCTTGTCAATATCATGTGGAATTTCATTCATCAAGCCGTCTGAGCCACTACATCTCGACTATAAACCTCATGGCCTTTTGAAGCATGGGGGCTTGATCTAGTTGGCTCTATAATACCTAAGTCATCAGCAGGACATTCTTATATCCTTGCAGCCACTGATTACGTTTCAAGATGGGCTGAGGCTATCACTTTAAGGGAGGCTAAGAAAGAGAATGTGGTGGACTTTATCCGCACTCACATCATCTATCAGTACGGTATCCCCCATCGAATCGTGACAGACAATAGGAGACAGTTCTCCAATAGCTTTAATGGACAGATTATGTGAGAAATTCAAATTCAAGCAGTACAAGTTGTCCATATATAACGCCCACCCGCGAATGGGTTGGCAAAGGCATTCAACAAGACGTTGTGCAACCTGCTGAAGAAAATATATCTCCAAGTCATTGGTAAAGTGTTGTGGGATTATCGCACCATTTATCCTACCCCTACAAGAGTCAGGCCGTACTCTCTTATTTATGGGGTAGAGGCTGTCCTTCCCTATGGAAAGAGAAATTCCATCTCTAAGAATGGCGGTACAAAGAAGGGTTGACTACAGAAAGACAATCCTAAACTGCGTCTCCAAGAATTGAAAGCACTGGACGAAAAACGACGTCGAAGCTCAACAAGCGTTGGAGTGTTACCAAGTGTGAATGT
>NW_024065221.1:117011-159320 GCF_009727055.1 Benincasa hispida
AACACCGTTGATACTAGAGACTTACATCTCACCTAAACGATCATAGGTGACATGACCTCAATCCTGAGTGTTTTGGGAACTTCTACCTTTAAGGGCAGTCCTTTGATTAGTATGGGTGAGAGTGGCCAAATTGCCAACTCAACATGCCTACATTTTTGGGGACTTGTCTAATCAGGGAGCTAGGAACTCAATCCACAAGATGAAATTCACTTCTTTCCCGAAGTAGAGATAAGTAGAGAGATTGCTCCCTTAAGGGCTGATTCTGGGGCTTGAACATAGTGGCCACAACTTCTCTTTGCAAGAGAGGACTCAGTCATAGTAGGACTATGACTTATGTTCATTAAAGGGATCAGTGGTACTTAAGGAGTTAGATGTAACTACAAGGGCATAACGGTTATTGGTCTAACTGTACTTACAAGCGATCTATGAAGGGTCGTCGCACTGCTAATTGGTTAAGATAGACACATAATATATCTGTGGTAAGGAGAGTTCAGCTGTTATTTTGTGATAACTTGTAGAAATACAAGTTATTTATGCTGCCTTATTCAAATATTGCGGCCAAAAGAGAGAATATGTGTCGATTGTATGAAAATTAGCTAAGAAATACAATAATTATAAATTATCGCAAATACACCCACTAAGACCATTAAGATGGTAGAAAAGGATATATCAAGTCTGTTTTACAGGAAACCAAGTCACCGCTTACGATCAAGGCTCAGAGAGAAACTGAACAACGCATCTCCGTCGCATTGCACCCGTCAAATCAATACTGAAGAGATGATCTATGCAATGATGACGCAATGTGATAGTCGATCCAGAGTTGAACTTCAACCGCATGTGGTAATAAAAACAACACCGCATGCGGACACACGATCGAAAGATGCAAATAAGCAACACAAACACGGAGGATTGTGACACGTGTACAACTAACCGTTGTGTATATTCGACGGGTTGATTGCATAACAGAAGGAATATTTATTCCACCATTTTCGGACTTTCCATAACAATAAAGTGGGGACCACAAGTCAGAGAGTCAAAGCTTTTCAACTATAAATACCCTTAAAGAATTCACTGAAAGATATACTTGATACGGGGGATAATTGATACGAGGCTATTGAGAGAGAGCTGTTCTGAGTGTTGATCGAAGGAAATTCGGGAAGAGAAAAGACAAGGCCGAGAGGTGAGTCTCAGTGCAATTCTGCCAAATCCCTGTCGAGAAGCTTTGTATTAGATCCCTTCTACCGGTTGAGCAAGCCTGAGAGGGAAGCTCATCCTTCCATTCATTCCATCGACGCCGGTAAGTGATTTTCCATTCTAGATCTGTGCCAAGACGTTTGCGCTTATTTGTATTTGTTTCTAACTCTCATTCATCAATTGTATTTCATCTTCTTAATCTCTTCATTCACAACCATGTATCAGACGCTAAATAGTATTATTGAATGTCTTGATCATTTCCATTTCCATTTCCACTTTTCTGTCTATTTCCGTTCCTCCATAAATCATTTTCTCCATGATGTTTTCTTAATCCCTTGGTGATTAATATAAATTAAACAAGTAACTTAATCTGTGCTAAAGAAATAAAGATGTTTAGCTAAAGCATGCTAGACGACATCTTCACCTGTGAGAGCAGAAGTGAAGATGCCATTCTGATCTGTCGAGAGAAGGTTAGAAGAATGCGTTAACTAAAGCAAGAAGTTCTTCCAGAGATGGAAAAAACCTTGCGTTCATTGCGTTCATCCCTGTTTCACCGCAAAGATGTGGGAACGCGACCGATCACCGAGAGGTGTACGCCAAGGGAAAAGCGGAACTGTACTTATGCCTTTAATGCAATTAAGGAACTTGTGATGTTTGTATTAATTATCTTTTCTCATTCTGTTTCACACATAAGACTTGCCACAGCATAACACGATCTTTGTATAATCTTCACAGTCAACCTCCACCTCAGTATCTTGTATCATGAAACCTGTATCTTGTATCATCATAGCTTAGGTTTATTTTATCGCACTTTACTTTTACTGCAATTTACTTTATTATCGCATTTTATCGCTTATCTTTATTTTATCGCATTTTTAAATACCTGTACACACAACCTTTTTATAAATTGAAAAACCTTTGGTCGCATATATCACAAATGTAATGCAATTAACTTAAAACAGTCCCTGTGTTCAACCTCGGATCACACCGAGAAACTTGCAGTGGAATTATACTTGGTTCCAATGCAAGGAAACTTGTGACAACGCATAGTATACTACAAGATTCTTGTTTATAACGCATATCTAGAAGTAGTATCGCATAAAGAAAATAAAGTCATCATTCATCCATGCATTGTATGGCATAAGATTAGAATACATTGTATGTCAACAAGTTTATGGCATTTTTATGTCTTTACAAGTTTATGGCAATGCATCTCACATTCTATTCTTGCATTACATCTTATGCTCCATCAGACTGTAGTGGAGTGCCTGGCAGTTAACGGACGCTGGATTCCATGACTAAAGAGTTAAGTTAGTTATTCACGTATCGTTGGAGCTTCGAGCTACAGGTCCATAAGGCTCCCTTGGTAGCTCAATGGATTCAGTTGAGGATCAATTCTTGGTGATGATTTGAAATGTTCAAATTGACAAGAGGTAATTAGATTATATATGATATGATCGGTATGATATATGAGATACATCTAGTGGAGGATTAATGTAAATGAGATTTACATTAAGTGCCATGGAATAGAAAAAGAACTATGGTTTATATGTTTCATGAGATGAAATATTAAAACTATAGATTATAAATATAGTATGATAAGTTGGTTATCATTTATATTTATAATAATATTAATTATTGGATAATTAATTCTTTTTCTCTAATAACCAATTGAGTGGGAGGTTGTTGGTAGTTTCATGGTAACCGTGAAATAAAAAAAAAATTGTTTTCCTAATTTTAGTAAGATTGAAATTTGAGATTTTGTGAATTCTCTCTCTCAAGAAAAAAAAAAAAAAAAGAATCTCACGAAAGTTGTCAAGTAAATCCGATTTACTAAGCGACAGCTTGACAAAAGGTAAACGATCGTGTAGGGTTTGTAGGCGACATACACATAGCTAAGCGATGAGCTAAAAAATCACTTAGCTTTTGCTAGATGATCGCTTAGCTTTTGCTAAACGATTGGGCATCGACCTATATGATAGGTTTCAGCCATCTCCCATTTGCTCAATTGTTTACACAATTATTGAATCCTCCGTCTTCTGCCTCAATCCAAGTCTACACAGACCCCACCCTCTAGATTCTCATACCGAGAATATCAAGATACCCTTCTTGGTGGTGTCATACTCAACTCGACACCGTCGAGGTTCTATGGAGGTTGTTCGTGCTGTTGGGGTGTTCATGACTGAGGCGATCGCGGAGTTCCAGTGCACGATGTTCATGCTGTGTAGCGGTCGTGTTGTTCGAGTGTTCAAGGTTGTTGTGTTCGAGCGTTCGTGATCAAGAAGCGTAGAGATGAGTCTACAAATGTGTGTAGAGATTTCTCTTCTTGATCATTTGCAGTTTTCATGCTATAATTTCTGTAATGAATGCATAACCATTTATTTCGTTTTATGACTAGAACTTATTTCATATATATAATATAAATATATGATTGTAATTTGGAATGATCTTTCCGCTGCTCATGGAAATCTTCGTGATCGATTTCTTTCAATTGGTATCAGAACCAGGTTGTTCTGATATTCCAAATTACAAGTCTGTTTTGAACTTCATTTTACAGTCACGGTGGGTTTCTGCATTTGTGTTTAATTGTTAAGTGCATTTGTGGATGAAGTTGATGAATGTTTCGGGTTTAATTGCCTTTAGTTAAAGCTTTTTTCAATTACAAAGTGTTAATTTGTAAGGGCCCCTGTGTTTTGGGGCGTAATTAATTTTACAATCGAGTCTGTAATTGAAAGAGTTTGAGTTAGTCGAGTCGTTCGCTATGAAGTTTCGAGGCATGGAGATGCAGTTCTCAACAAAGAAGAAGACCAAGCATTGGTCGTATCGTGTAGCCTAAGAAATGATCGTTGGGATTTAACTAAGCGATCGTTTAGATTTTTCTAAACGATTGTGTAGTATTTACTATCGTTTAGCTAAAGTTAAGCGATGGGGTAAATCGTTTACTCTAACACGTAGCGTTGGTTGCCCGATTGCGTAGGCGTTGGAGGTAGACGATCGTAGTGGGAGCATGTGATTCTCATCGTTTAGTAAAAGGTGCACGCTAGACGATCGTGTAGTTAGCAAGCCTCATCGCTTAGTTACTACTTACACGATCGTATACCTGANATTCTCATCGTTTAGTAAAAGGTGCACGCTAGACGATCGTGTAGTTAGCAAGCCTCATCGCTTAGTTACTACTTACACGATCGTATACCTGAGCCTTCATCGCTTAGTAAAAGGTACATGATCGTGTAGTATTTACTAAACGATCATTTAGCTTTGGGAGCATTGGTAAGCGATAGAGAAAAGCGTTTGTTTTATCGTGTAGACGATCGCGGGGAGTTTAATACACGATGGTTGGAGATGCATTGCTTCGCCTGAGTGGTTCAAGACCCAGCTCGCTGTTTGAACTAGAGACTCCTTGTCTTTGTATTAGTTAGCTTTACTTTTGTGATTTTAAGAAAATTTTACCCGGTTCATCAACATTTATTTATTATACATGATGTATGGTGCTTATATGCCAAAGTGTTTGACATATAGTTTAAAACCCACCTTAGGTTGTGCAATTATTCATGCATCATGTATTATAAATGTTATAATCGAGGATGAAGATATTACTTGAAAGCATGCGCATGCATCATGAAATATAAGAGTTATATTTTGTATGCAATGAGCATTATCATGCATCATCCTTTTATTATAATTGTTAATAGTCTAAGGGTGAATGGAAGCATGTTGTGCTTGTTTCATTGATATTTTGTATAATAATTATATAAAAGAAGTAACAATGAATGGACAATACATTGAGCATGACACTTAGGTTGTTTATAAGCGTTATGAATGCCTTGCATGTGTTAGCTTAGCATTGTGGTTATGGTTTCCGTTTATAAGTGTTATAAAGGAAATTAGACCTAAAATCAATAAGAAAGAGTCGCATGCAGACTTAGGGTAAACTCAAGTTTTTTAAAAGGATTTTAAAATTGGATTGAGATAGACCTAAGTTCACGTGGTTCTAAAGAGTTTAGTAACCTAGATAAATCTTTTCAAATCGGTTTAATAGGATTAAATTGGTTGAAATAAAAGATTAAATTTGTTTTAAATATATCTATAAGGGACTTTTGTCTAAGGTGAGTTCTGGCTAGGCTAGGGTTCTTAAGTTGACGAAAACGTAATACCCCTACATGGGAACCTATCTAGAAAGGAGAATTAGATAGATTTTCAACAAGCATGCGACGATTTGGTCAAAGACTTCGTTAAAGAGTTTAACGGATGATGATCAAAAGTTGTTTAACTATCCAAGGTAAAAGTTACCCTTGAGCAAACCTAAAAGTCACTTAGTTAAAATCCTTAGCCGTGTTTTTTCTAAGTAAGCTAAACCCTAGGTTATAAAATACTCAATGGAGGAAGAGATATATTTGATATGTCTATGATTCCACTCACGTTTCTCCCTATATATTCACACCATGAGATTCATGTTTGGCCTCATGGTGCCCTAGGAGCATCCCCCTTCGGATGGTGTTTGCATGAGTCAATATCAAGGTGAACGGAGAGAGTGTTTATAGTAAGTAGGTGAAGGGTGTGTGTCAACACATCCTATTGTCTCTGTCATTGGTTCACACCGTGAGATCAATCTGTACTCCCTCGTGGCGCCCTGGGAGCTTCCCCTTTCGAATGGGTTTTGCTGAAAAGAAAAACACAGTTGGTCAACAAGAGTTGTTGAAGTTGGAACGTCTAGTCAACCAGCTTAAGAGTTGAGACTGCCTCGACGTAATGGGAGGGTTATGAACCCACCGGATCGCTACATGGGTTTGACTGAAGCCAAAACATCATTACGAATGATGGGGTCGAGGATCCGTTGTCTTTTAAGAAAGCAATGAAGGATGTTGACAAAGATGAATGGGTTAAAGCCATGAACCAGGAAACGGAGTCTATGTACTTCAATAACGTCTAGGAGCTTGTTGATCCACCTGATGGGGTAAGACCTATTGGGTGTAAGTGGATCTATAAGCGAAAGAGAGGTGTAGATGGAAAGGTGCAAACCTTTAAAGCTAGACTCGTGGCAAAGGGTTATACCCAGGTCGAGGGAGTTGACTATGAGGAAACTCTCACCTGTTGTCATGCTCAAGTCTATCCGAATTCTCCTGTCCATAGCCACATTTTATGATTATGAAATATGATAAATGAAATATGATAAATGAATGTCAAGATTTCCTTTCTTAATGGTAATCTTGAGGAGACCATCTATATGACTCAACCAGAGGGGTTCATAGTTCCAGATCAAGAGCAAAGAGTTTGCAAGCTTAATAAGTCCATTTATGGGCTGAAACAAGCATCAGATCTTGGAACATTAGATTTGACACTACTATCAAGTCGTTTGGCTTTAATCAGAATATTGATGAGCTTTGTGTATACAAGAAGATCATCAACAGCTCAGTAGTTTTCCTGGTACTGTATGTGGATGATATCCTACTCATTAGGAATGATGTAGGGTATCTGACTAACATTAAGAATTGGCTAGCTACCTAGTTCCAAATGAAAAATTTGAGTGAGGCACAGTATGTTCTAAGGATCTAAATCATTCAGGATCGTAAGAATAAATGGTTAGCCCTGTCTCAGGCATCGTACATTGATCAAATGTTGATCAGGTATAAGATGCAGGATTCCAAGAGGGGTTTGTTATCCTTCAGGAATGGAATTGTTCTGTCCAAGGATCAATGTCCTAAGACATCTCAAGAGGTTGAGGAGATGAGACGAATTCCCTATGCTTCTGCTGTAGGAAGCTTGATGTATGCAATGTTGTGTACTAGACCCAACATTTACTATGTAGTAGGGATTGTCAGTCGGTATCAGTCCAATCCAGGATTTGATCACTGGAGGGTGATCAAGACGATCCTCAAGTATTTTCAGAGAACGAGGGACTACATGCTCGTGTATAGAGATAAGGATCTGATCCTTACAGGATACACGGACTCTGATTTTCAGATCGATCGAGATTCTCACAAATTGACATCGGGGTCAGTGTTTACTCTAAATGAAGGGGTTGTAGTCTAGCGAAGCATCAAGCAAGGATGCATCACGGACTCCACTATGGAAGCCGAATATGTAGTCGCTTGTGAAGCAACTAAAGAGGCTATTTGGCAGAGGAAATTCCTTTCAGATTTGGAAGTTGTTCCAAATATTGATTTGCCTATCATTCTTTATTGGATAACAACGGGGTTGTGGCAAATTCGAAGAAGCCTCATAGTCATTGTCGGGGTAAGCACATCGAACGGAAATATCACCTGATCAGAGGATTGTGCATCGAGGTGATGTGATAGTCACGAAGATCGCATCAGAGCACAACGTTGCTGATCTCTTTACAAAGGCCCTTATGGCTAAAGTGTTCGAAGGTCACCTGGAGAGTCTAGGTCTGCGGGACATGCGACATCTTGTCTGGGACAAGTGGGAGATGATATTGGGGTATGCCCTAGTTTATTATATATTGTACATATTTTATATTGTATTGTACATTAGTCTCCCGAGTCATTAGGACAAGTGGGAGATTGTTGGGATTGGTGTCCTAATTCTCCCAGAGTCTCGTTGTTTGTAATGTTACACATTGTTTGATGAATAAAATATTTGTTATTTTATTCTGACATTTACTCATATCCAATAAACAAAGCTCCTTGGTTATCTTATGTGAACTTAAGCATGTATATGTGATATACAAGTGGATCATGCCTTAAGTGATAACCTAAATAGGTCTGTAAATAAGGATTAAGGTGATACCTGATCCTGGTGACACTACAGATTACGACCCACTTTGTAGAGGTTTGCAAGTGTTGTAAACTACTACAGATGGTAGATCCTAACCATCCATGTGGAGACGTGCGAGCAAGGGTGTTCATACAAAGAGTTTGTATATAGACGACCACCACACGAGATGACTAGACTCTGTAATACGCCATTGATACTAGAGACTTACATCTCTCACCTAAACGACCATGTGACATTGACCTCAATCCTGAGTGTTTTGGAAACTCCTGCTTTTGAGGGTGGTCCTTTGATTAGTATGGGTGAGAGTGGCCAGATTGCCAACTCAACATGCCTACCTTTTGGGGACTTGTCTGATCTGGGAGCCGATAACTCAATTTACAAGAGAATTCACTTCTTTCCCGAATGAGAGATAAGTAGAGAGATTGCTCCCTTAAGCTGATTCTGGGGCTTGAATATAGTGGCCACAGCTTCTTTTTTGGAAGAGAGGACTCAGTCATAGTAGGACTATGACTTATGTTCATTAGAGGAATTAGTGGTACTTAAGGAGTTAGATGTAACTACAGGGCATAACGGTTATTGGCCCAACTGTACTTACGAGTGATCTGTGAAGAGTTGTCGCACTGCTGATTTGGTTAAGATCGACACAATAATATATTTGTGGTAAAGGAGAGTTCAGCTGTCGGTCTTTAGTGGAGTGTCTGGCAGTTAACGGATGGTGGATCCCGTGACTAAAGAGTTTAGTCAATTATTCACGTACTGTTGGAGCTTCGACTACAAGTCCATAAGGTCCCCTTGGTAGCCAATGGATTCAGTTGAGGATCAGTTTTTGGTATTGATTTGAAATGTTCAAATTGACAAGAGGTAATTAGATTATTATATTATGATCGGTATGATGTATGAGATACATCTACTAGTGGGAGGATTAATGTAAATGAGATTTATATTAAGTGTCATGGAATAGAAAAAGAACTATGGTTTATATGTTTCATGAGATGAAATATTAAAACTATAGGTTTTAAATATAGTATGATAAGTTGGTTATCATTTATATTTATAATAATATTAATTACTGGATAATTAATTCTTTTTCTCTAATAACTAATTGAGTGAGAGGTTATTGGTAGTTTCATGGTAACTGTGAGATAAAAGAAAAAAAAAATTTCCTAATTTTAGTAAGGTTGAAATTTAAGATTTTGTGAATTCTCTCTCTCGAAAAAAGAATCTCCCGGAAGTTGTCGAGTAAATCCGATTTATTAAGCGACAGCTTGACAAAAGGTAAACGATCGTGTAGTGTTTGTAGGCGATAGACACGTAGCTAAACGATGAGCAAGACGATCGCTTAGCTTTTGCTAGATGATCGCTTAGCTTTTGCTAAACGATTGGGCATCAACCTATACGATAGGTTTCAGCCATCTCCCACTTGCTCAATCGTTTACACGATTGTTGAATCTTCCATCTTCTGCCTCAATCCAAGTCCACACAGAGCCCACCATCTGGATTCTCACACCAAGAATACCAAGGTACCCTTCTTGGTGATATCATACTCAACTCAACACCGTCGAGGTTCTATAGAGGTCGTTCGTGCTGTTGGGGTGTTCGTGACCGAGGCGATCGCGGAGTTCTAGTGCGCGGTGTTCATGCTATGTAGCGGTCGTGTTTTTGGAGCATTCAAGGTTGCTATGTTCAAGCGTTCTCGATTAAGGAGCATGGAGACGAGTCTACAAATGTGTGTAGAGATTTCTCTTCTTGATCATTTGTAGTTTTCATGCTATAATTTCTGTAATGAATGCATAACCATTTGTTTCGTTTTACGACTGTAATTTGTAATGTTCATACATGATTGTAATTTAGAATGATCTTTTCGCTGCTCATGGAAATCTTCGTGATCGATTTCCTTCACCAATCTCCAAAGCCATTTGGAGACCGATTATCAAGGCTTAGTATTCGACAACATTGTTCGAGATAATTCAGCAAGCATGAAGCTATAAGGCAGCATGTGCTTTTCCGACAAAATGAGGACGAGACTTGTCGCCGCACAACTTCTTCGGACCGCCCCATCGAAGAACATGACCCAAGTGTTGGGTTTTATGTCCTAAAAACTCACAGTTTGTAAAATAATAAACATCTTTTATAATCAATATACTTGTTATTGATTTCATAAATTGTACGAAAGTCTAAATCCAATAAACTAAGACCCATGACTATTGTATGAGTACTTGAACTTTATGTGGAGACATAAGAGTGGATCGGGTTCGAGTAAATAGTCAAAATGATCTATGGTACATGAATAAGGTTGGGTACCTTATTCTGGTAACACCTTTGAATGCAGGCTACTCTGCAATTGTTATAAAGAGTTGTAAAGTGCTACATACGATGTGATGCTAATTCGTACATGTTATGACATGAGGAGTGAAGGTGTCCTATGCAATGAGTTTACATAAGATCAGGACCAAGAAATAAGTCACTTTTACTTTATAACACGTTTACTGTTTAAGACTGACTATTTCACCTAGATGACCTAGGTAACTCGATCTTAATCCTGAGCTAACTATAAACTCCTGTTTATTCGAGATTGCCCTTAGATTTGCATAGTTGAGGGTTGGCTCAACAGCACTGGCTCAATAAGACTCCCATTTCAAGGGTAGGACCGGATAGATAGCTGAGGACATAGTGTGCAAGACGGAGTTCACGCCTACCCGATTTAAGGATAGGAGAAAGGTTGTTCTCTAAAGTACTGAATCCAAGTCTTGAACAAGGGGCCCCACCCTCTCACTAGGTTGAGAGAGTTTGGTTTAGTGATTGGATCACAAACCAGTTGTTCATTAGAGGATCAGTAGGGACTTGAGGAATAAAACGTAATCTCAAGGGTAAAACAGATATTTGACCCAGCCATTATTACGAACAACCTGTGAAGGGTCGACTTGCTGATTATGGTTAAATCATGTGGACATAATATATCTACAGTGAGGGGAGTGCAACTATGGGCTTTAGTGGAGTGACTCATTAGTTAACGAATGGAGATTAATTTGGTCTAATGAGTTTAGCCAATTAATCTCGAATCGTTGGAATCCATGATCTGTAGGTCCGCGAGGTCCCCCTACTAGCGTGTAACGGACTAGCTCTAGAATAGCATGATAAGTTAATTTGAAACGTTCAAATTAGAATTAAAGGAATTAATAATTATGTGAGATATAATTACATGTTTAATTTTAGAATTAAACGAAATGAGAGAATTATATATATTTAAATATGATTTAAATATATAAAGATGGATATGTGTTAAAATTAATTTAATATTTGATATTAAATTCATTAAGTTTTATTTAATAATTAATTTATGAAATTATTTAAAATTTCCATTTTTAAAATCAAAGTAGATTTATAAAATTAAATTTTGATTTTTTGAGATAAAATTAAAAAATGAAAAGAAAACAAAACACTTAAATGGAAATGAAGATTTTCCATTATCCATCTTTGTAGTTGCTCACACATAAAGCATTAGCTTGGTCTTGTCTTCTCCAAGCATGAACTGTAACTCATGCAACTCTTTTCTTTGCATGTTGATCTGCAATGTAATGAAGAGATTGGAGTAGAAATCGGGCATGCTATCTATAGAGATTTTGAGAGAAAATTTATTTTGAAGAAAGAGTTCTTCAAATAGTTTTCTGCAGTGAGCATTTCTCTTTCTACCCTTGATTTAAGCTTGTTTTGAGTCCCACAACTCAATCTAGAGCACCAAGAGAATAATGGGGAAGATCTTGAGGTGGTCTACAACAAGATTTGAAGAAGATAGCAGCTGGTGAAGGAGCTTTGAAGAAGTTTTACAAGAGATATGTCTTGAAACTCACTTGTTTCTGCAAAAGCAAGCTTTATATTTTGCTAAAATTAGTGAATTTGAGTGCTTAGATGATCATTGTGCTTCACTACTGTTGATACAATCCTACACCAAGGCCCCATGATTTCTGTGAATAGAACTTCATTGTCAGGCAAGTCTTCACTTAACTTCCAATTTGATGGAACCGGGTGATCTGCCAAGAAGTTGGCCAATGCTTGCCCTTTAATCGCCTTTTGGGGCATGCAAACGATGTTGTATTGCTGAAGCATGATTGCCCACTTGGCCAAATGTCCCGAGATGATTGGCCTAGACAGAACATACTTGATGGGGTCGGCTTTCGCAATTAAATAGACTGTGAAGGCTTACATGTAATGTCTCAACTTATCTATAGCGAAGAAGAGTGCAAGACACGTTTCTCAATAGGAGAATAGTTGATCTCAGCCTCGTTAAGGTCCAGCTTAGGTAATAGAGAGCACGCTATTTTCCCTTCTCTCCTTGTGCCAACAATGCCCCCAGTGGCTTTTCTTGCGCTATGATGTACAATATCAATGGCTTGCCCGCTACTGAGGCTCCTAAGACAGGAGGACTGAGCAAGTACCTCTTTATACTATCAAAGGCATTTTGACAAGCCTCATCCTATTCGAATTTTTCTCCCTTTCTCATTAGTCTTTGAAAGGGTTGACAGCACCTCGTCAGGTTGGAAATAAACTTCCGGATGTAGGCCAGACGTCCTTGCAGACTTCTTAACTCATGTAGATTCCTTGGTCTCGGAATCTTCTAGATGGCATCGATCTATTTATATCCCTCAGTGACCCCACAAACAAAAAGAAAAGAATTGTTTTTTCATCCTTCATTATTGATAGAATTAGGAGTGCAACAAAATAAACTGAAAAGTTTAAGAACCAAACCAAATAAAATCAAAATCGATTTGATTTGAAATGATATGAATAAGGACCCTCCAATTGTCTCCATAATGATATAATATTGTCTACTTTGAACATAAACCCTTATGACTTTGGTTTTTGTTTCATTCCAATTGAGATAATTATCCTTACTTATATACTCATAATCATTTCCATCTCTAGCCAATGTGAAGTTTTCTTTGTACACAATATGAATTTCTAAAATAAAATTAAACATTTTTATTTGTATTTGGAGGAAAAAAATTATTGACTTATATCGTTATTTTTATTGAAAAAACCAATCAAACCAAATCGAACCAAGATTATATATATACCCTTAAGTAAAAACCAATCAAAATCGAATCGAACCAAGATTATATATATACCCTTAAGTAAATTCTAACCTTAGGTCCCTTTTAATATTTTAATCATTATGCCACACTAATATTTGTTGTTTAGAAAAGTGACTCATTTTTATGGTGCATGTTTCTTCATTATTTAGAAAAATGACAAGAAAAAAAGAATAAAAATGTCCAATTTCAATATGTAAAAAAATAATAATAATAAAAAAAAAAGTGAATAAAATGAAAATTTGGAAGAACAAAAAGAAAAAGCCACAAACCGAGAACCAAATCAAAGAAAAACCAATGTATTGGTTTTGTTTTTTACTAGACATTGATTTCATTCCTTTCATTTTAAAACCAATTGGCTTGATAGTTCTTGGTTTACCCCTAAATCGACCAAACTGAAGTGACTTTCACCCTAAACAAAACACCCTGCTTTATTATTATCACCATGTAAGGATGCGTATGTTTCGTAATCCCCTCCCAAGGCAATAGAGCTCCATCTATTTTACAATATCAATCAAAATTACAAGTGCCGCAGTCCCCTTCAATTGGTTAGCTATGCCATACACATTCTTTGTTGACATCTAAAGTTTTCCTGTACACTAATCTAATAATACACACACTATCCTCTAGGCTTCTCCCCCCAAAAAACTATCTTCAAAATCACTTAAGCCAATCAAGCAGGCGCTAAAAATTATGCCATCGAGCTTATGAATCATAGCTTCACAAATCATCTTTGTCTCGATGAGTTATGGAAATAGTAACACCGCCTATTCCTATCATCAAGGATAGCACGAGGGATTTGCAAAATAATACAAACCTGTACCTGACACCCTTTGTTGTTTACTTGTGTCTCTACGTTCCTCAACCCGATGATATCGCAACAAAAACATCGTCGAGAGACCATTTCCGCTGCTCAGATTTCTGTGGTGGATTGATTATTGCATGCTCGGAAGTTGCAAGCTTATAGCCTATCACTATTTCTCGTCTCTGTCGCCCCCTAATCATTATGTCATAAAAACAGAGCTCTTCCTGATCAACTAAATAAAACTCTGCCGGTCTAATACACATTTCATTGCCCTGCAATCATACGTACATCTTCATTCATAATCACAAAAAAATAAAAAAATAAAAAAAAAATTGAAATCTAGTATGCCATTAGAAAATTTCACTGAAGTTTTAGTTGATGCTCAACATTGTAATCATTTTTGTTTTCTTTAGGGAGCGATTGGGGTAGGGGGTAGAGTTGTGAATTCCATGGAGTAACGAAGTCTAGGGAGTTGTGAATTCGTGAGACCCACAATGAAAAAAGTTAATAAAGTATAAAATTGATGTTTTTTTAATAGTGAGACCCACAAACTCCTTGGACCAAACAATGAGTGGAGTTCACAACTCCCTACTTCCCAACTCCATGGCCTAAACACCCTTAAGGTTTGAAGTGTAAATTTGGTCCTATGGTTTCGAGAAGATTGAAATTTAGTCTTTTTGGTTTGAAAAAACACTTATAAATAGTCTCTATGAGTAGGAACTATTTATAGGATAATAAAGACTATTTAATGAGATTTTATCAAAATACAGGGACTAAATTCTAATTTTTAAAATCAAATGGACTAAATTCTAACTTTCTCCAAACTATATGATCAAATTTGCAATTTACTCTTTCTTTAACTAAGCACTTGCATTAGATTAGATAGAAAAAAATAATACCTCTTCTGCAAATAGTTCCTCAAGGACACGGTTAATCTGCTGGTCTTCCGCCACCATAGCTAGTGCCATACTTACCAATTCATTGGACAACACATAATCACTGATTCTAGAAACTGATACCAAATTTCTGGTCCTTGAATCCAGGATTTCACTAATTATTATTGATCTGTCTGATGCTTGCTGCATTTCTCGAATCCATGAGTGATGAGAAAACCCAGCAAGCCGCAAAGATGACGGAGTTAACTTCATATCTTTGTTCGGAAGCCTCTTCGACTGCAATATGACAAGGTCGGCAATCTTTTACCTTAAATATATCCCAGCATTCCAATATACATTTCCAATTCAACTTGATAGACACCAATTCATATACCAAGATTAATTATTTCCTTATTTCATAGTGTTCTTCAGGCAAGAAGTCTAGGAACGGTGATGTTAGTTACCTGTATATCTCGAATAAGGAGAAGAGTGGCAAGAGAACGTGAATCCGAATGCACAACAGAGTCCTCTAAAGATTCATCTGCGAGAATTAGTATCTGTTTCTTATAGTGTTAGAATCATACGTTAAAGTCAAAGAGTCTTCCAACTTTGAAATGGTCGTAATTGGATCAGAGAATTAAAGATAAAACTGTGCATGAAAATGGTAATAGAACTTACAGAATCAAAAGTTTCCAGTGGAAGTGACTCTAAATGTCTTCTAATGACAGCATTTCCTTGACGGTGGACAAGTTTAATATTAACTAGACTAGAAATATCAAGTCCACCATCAATAAGCTTTTTCTCTCTCTCTGTTTCAGGAACTTCATTAAACATCCACAACTCTGAACCAGGAGCAAGGATTGCCTCTAGAACCTGAGACAGGAAAAACATATTTCATACTGTGAGACTTCAGCAAGTAATTCTTCTATCATAGACTCACAGTTAAACACACCTATTCTTCAGGATACCAAATCAGAGATGGAATATTATAAGCAATATACCATAATCATATCATCTATATCACGGCGCCAACCACAAAACAATATCTTTTCGGGATATTTTGGAGGGTCGATCATCTTTTGGAAGAATCCCCTGCGTACCTGAGGAGTAAGTGCCAAAAATTTGAGCGTGAAACCTAAGATGACAACCATGTTGCAAATTATTCAACTAGTTAAGATGGAGGCGTAATTCATATTTCTATTAGGTTCAACCTGGAGTAGTATCATGCCTTTTCTAATTCTAGAATGCTTGGTAACAAGTTAACATATTCAAGTTAAAAGATTTATTACTCTAACCTGAGGGAGGTTGCATGTTTGAATTGCTACCCCACCCACATGTGATGTAATCTTCTAAAATTAAAAAAAGTCAAGAAATTTATCATCACTCAAAGTAAGTAATTACCAGACATGGACCTAGTCAACTATGAGGGTAAAAGAAATGTAAACTCCCAACGATGACCAAATGTTTAAATTACTAGAAGTAGAGTTCGTATATTTCCAACTTGCGATTAGAGTAATTCAGCTGTTGTTGAATAATTTTGTATGACAATTATTATCATAATTCCTTTGTAAGCTCTTCTTGTTTACCTAGAATAAGAAGTAATGAACTAATAATTTTTGGGAGTCTAGCCATTCCCGTTAATGCTTCTATGAATTCTGGAGGATTAATAACAGAATTGGGAAAGTCAAACCATCAATATAAGCTCCATAGTTATCTACGCTGCATACTATTTTATTGACTATCAAAAGGGGGCTGTACAGCATTAATGACTTGAAGTTAGGATAACCTCAGGAATGGGACTGGGAGCGTAGGTGTCATCGTCCTCGGCTATAACAAGGACTTCATCCCCCTCCTTTAAAATGTAGTTATCATCTGGGTTTAAGATTATCTTTCCACTATCTGCGGCAACCTTAATTCCACAAGGAATGGCATCAGGAAATGTAATCAGTACTTCTCCAAATCGTTGCCCATCTAACTGAGGCCATCTTTGGATGTAGAACTCTGAATTCTCAAACCCCAAGATGTCTTCCCATATCTGGCCAAGTAAAGAAGAAGAGAATATGAGCAGAGCTAGAGACAACAAAATAATAAAACCGAGGGTATAGTAAAATTACAATGGCATGGGATTGGCTATTTGGGGTTTGTTTGTATTATTTGGAGTTTATTAGGGTGTGGTGGTTATGAATGTAAGTGAGTTTGGGGGTTGGAGAGAGGTAGGAAAATATTTGGCGAAGAGAAAGAGAGAGTCATCTCAGAAGGCTATCATCCTTTGTATTTCTTTCCATCAACACTGAACAGAAGCCCTTACTTCCTCATTTTTCCACTTTAATTTGCAAGTATGATCTAATTAGGGATAGGGTGTTAGAGGATGCAGATCGGCAGACAACTCAGATAAGAAAGGAACAACTTCAAACACGAGGGTAAGGTACTTAGACAAGATCAAAGTCATATAACCTGTAAATTTTAACAATGTCCCAACATTTTTTAATGGTGGATAGGTGAAATAAGACATGAATGAAAGAACATATTCTAAAAAAGTGTATCTTGTGTAACCTGTGCAAGTCCCGGTTGCAGAGCACATTGTATCATTAAGCGTCCAATTACATCATGAGCAACAACTGTTTCAATAACTTCACCTCCAACAAGCTTTACAAGAGGTTCATTGTCAAGGTCGCTCATCTCTACAACTACATGGCCCCTCAAACCTTCCTTCACTCCAGTGAGACTGAGCACAACCCTCAAAGCACGTGCATCACTCTGGAAAGTGGGATACCGGTGATTTATTTACTGATTTATAAAATATGAAACAAGCATCATAGTCATACAATGTTAATAATACAAAACCTGATCTGCATTCTCATCGGTTGCCAATACAATGATAGCACGTGCCTTAGACACAGAGACCTGAGGAGTTATAATGAATACCATATGAATTCCTCTTAAGATTATCAAAAGAAATCTGAAGCCTACGAGCAGAATTGAATTCACCTTCTTCAAGTCGGCAAGTATAAGAGGACTGCCACTCCTACAAATGACAGATGTCCCCATGAAATCAAATTCTAGCTTTGCTATATCCATCTCCATTTCCTCCTTGTCTCTTTCTGCAAGAACAACAACTACCCCTCCACCAATACTCTTATTTGCGATTGCTAATTGCTTCAAAAGTGAACCCTACAAGATAACCGTGCCATGATTTCTTGATATGTTATGAGTAAGTGTACATTTGTTCTCTTCAAAAAAAAAAAAAAATGTACATATGTTGTTCGCACCAATATGTCTTAACTAAACCAAAATCTATTTGATTTTCTTTTTTTTTTTTTTTTTTTTTGGTTTAAGGTAAACAACAACTTTCATTGAGAAAAAAAAAATGAAAGAATACAAGGACATACAAAAAAACAAGTCCACCAAAACACCCCTATTAAATAAAGGGGTTCCAACTAAGTAAAATATTACTAAAAGAATAGTTACAAAAAAGCTTTGAAACCAAAGCCCAAAGGGACACATGAAACCTCACTAAGGACCCGACCTCGCAAGGGTCCCTGTCCATACCTCTGAACACTCTATTGTTTCTCTCCCTCAAACCAAAATCTATCTAATGATCTAACACTCCAAATGAAAATAAAAAATCAATTGCTTACATCTAATTGTAAGAGAAAAAATGTATGGAATAGAGAACAAATCAAAATGAAGAATTTAATTAAATCAATGTCTACTACTGACACAACTATTGACTCTTAGTACACAACTTACCAATTTATCACTCCATCCAAGAATGAGAATGTGGTTTCTTTCAATGACTTCACTCTTTCCTTTCCGCAGTGAGTCAACTTTCTCTGAAATAGCATCAGAAACCAGCCCAAGCATCATTGCAAAAATCAGCATACCTCCAGCACTTATAGAGACAGAAACAATTCTGGGTCCAATGCCAACCCTGTCAGCATGATTTCCTGAGTCGGCCACAAATGTCCATGAAAGCCAGAGAGCTTCAACAAAGTTGCCATCACTAACAGCATATAATGCTAATCCACCAAATTCTATAAGAAATACAGTGGCAAAAAGAAGTGCAAGCAGCTTTGCATAAGGATAGATGGAGAAACAAACATCGACCACATATGCAATTCTCTTGTTCAAAGGAACCTCATCCTTGCTATTTTGAGTTCTTTCTGAAAAGTTCTTAATCCGGGGAAGGTAATCAAGATACTTGTACAATATAAACGGCATAACAAGTGTGCACACTACAGTATACAGAGCTATAGATCGACTGTCAGCATTAAAAAAATTTAATATTGAATAATTATCTCCTGGTACTGAAATTCCCCAGGTTGCATTGATAATGTTTTCATCGCTACATAGTTGATGAAGGTGAGATTTCTCTTCCTGCAAGAATGTATAATAATTTAAAGAAACTGGATAAATATATTGAAAGGGAAAATATAGCATTAATTGAGTATGAAATATACCTCAAGTTTCGTAACTTTCTTCTGCAGGTAAACTACATAGAACCCCATGAACATACAAGCGATAATGGGCTGCAAAAATCATTTTGACCATGACATCAATAATTTTGAAAATAAACTGCTGAAGCTATATGAAAATCAAAATCAATCATTACAGATAAAACAAAAGGTAAACTTTCATAGGTATCTAGCTTACCTATTATAAAAAAAGAAAACTGTACATGAAAACAACAATAATAATAACTTCTGAATAGGATCTGACGTAATATAATAATGAGATTCACTCTTAAAGATTAGGTACAAAGAGAATTATAGCTATTTAATCATCAGGTAGACGTATACTTAAACTGGGACTGATGTCTGTCTATTCTGATATCTTACTTGCCTAAGGATGTCTACTTCACGGTGCACAATTTCTTCCTTTTCTAGAATAATTTTGTTAGACTATCTGCGACAGCTTTTATTTTTTCTGCAGCTTTCAAGTGCCCCAGCACTTGTGTATCTTTTCTTTTACCTTAAGACGACACTGTGTTTGATCAAGAGGGTGTACCCATCCAAGGAAGTTCCGTTATTGGAATAAACAATTTTTATACTCTTAAGAGAAAATATATTCATACATTCATTTGTACTTAATAAATACTAAAATAATTACACACACTAGTCGCCAAGAAATGTACGGATTCCACTCATTTCCAATGCCAAATGGCACCCTTTATTTCCCATTTCTGATATATATCTTTTGAACATTGGGTGGGTGTACTGTACTTGGGAATTCAGTCATCCTGGTTCCTCCAATCGAATTATTATAAGCAGTACTGCGGCCGAGATTTTCTTTCCCGGAGTCGGATAATCTTTAAAATGTCGGGATTACTTAATAAACGATGCAAAATGTATCGAAAATGATGAAGTAAAGAGAACCGCAATATCTTCCCTGTATTTGTTAGTATGAAAAGCGAACGAAATTGTTAGACGTGGTAGTAAATAATGATGTCAGCGAGATTCTTTTTCGGGAAGTGTGAAAATGAAGATTTAGACATGCGGTACCCTTTTCTCCGGTTTCAAGAAAGCTGAATCAAAGTAAAAGCAAGCTAAAAAGAGTGAAAAATCAAAACACAAGAAGAAAACAGAAACACTGACCAAATATTGCAACAAAGAATGTGTAGGTTTCCAAGATCTCCCCATACTGGTCTGAGAACCCGAATCAGGTCTGCCAATCACCTTGTTCAGCTTCTCTTGCTTCTTCGATTCCTCCACCTTTGATGGAGGTGCTACCGGTGGCGACTGTTCCGCCGCCATACCTCGCGCCCTACTCGAACCAATGCGACGATTTGAGGAGGATGTGGTGGTGGAGAGGTCCTGGTTGGGGTTCTTGGGGGCCTTGAGAGTGAGTCTGGGGTTGGAAGCATAAGGACCGAGGCAGGAGGGAAATATATAATCCCTATTGAAGAACTGAGCGCCGTGAGGGGTAGGGGCGGTATCATTGTCGAGGGAGAGGCGGAGATCAGTCGTTTGACGGAAAGCAGAAGCAGAGAGAGGAGGAGCAGTTGAAACACGGCGGACGGCGGGGAAGAGAGGGCCAGGGAAGTGCGGCGGAGTATCGACGGCGATGGTCTTGGATCTCTTGAGGAGAGGTGGGGAGTCGGGTTTGGTAGGGCTGGCATTCGGGTGGTGTCGCGGTGTAAGAGTAGAATTTTCATTGTCGCTTGCCATTTACACTGAGTCAGAGGAAAATGGAGATTGGATCAGGGGCAAAAACAGCGGGATCCAGGTGTCCCGGCTTCCTTCCGCATTTGGAATTTTGGTTTTTTTTTTTCTTTTCTCCCGTCAAGTCGGGACTATCAGGGCCGAACACGCTGACCCAGATCTGACGTGGACGCCATCATCAAAAGCTAGGGAGTTAGTAAGAAAGGCTCACCGCACATGCCACGATAAAGGTTGTTTGGCTGCGCTGGCTTTTTTATGGCTCAAAAGGGTTTGTTTGGAAGCCCAATATCCTATGTAAGGAGATGATATAATTTTTATATCATCGTTTGGCTCACTGATATGTCATCCAATCTTTTTTACTTCCTTCAACATATGCACAGTAATTCTCAAACTCTTTCAGCTTCTTCACCTCCACTTCTTATGTCTTCTCTCTTTTCATACTCGATCGTCATTCCCGTCACACTCCCCTTCCTTTCTATGACTCACTTACGTTTTTATTTCTTTATTCTTTTCTTGAGTTTATTTCATTATACTTCAGGTGTAATTTTTTTCCACTATATCCATTTTATTAAGAAACTATGGTATTTCATTCTAGTTCCATGCACCCATTTTTTAACTTCAATTTACATACATTGTTTTTTCCTCTAGTGTCATGTGATAGAGTATATTAATAATTTATTACCTATAAATTATGTCATTCAAGTTTTCATTTTTATTTTCTTAGTATATCAATTATTTATCTGTATAATGCCCACTAAAAAAACACAATATTTTGGATTAAATCTTTATACACAATTTCTCTATAAAAAAAAATCTCCTCATATACAGCATCAATATTCAAAATCTACTATTCAAAAGTCCATTATAAAACCTTAATATAGAACTCGTCTGTGAATATATATGAGAAAAGCTCCAACGAAATCCCTAAAATCAAACAGAAACAAAACTTTTTTATTTCTTAAATGTCTCACTAAAATATTTAATTGACAATTCACAACTATTTAGGGCCTGTTTTGGGCCCAAGAGTAGAGTGAGGTGGAGTGGGCTAAGCCCACTCCTTGTTTGGGGCTCTAACTATTTTTAGTTGGAGTTCCAATTATATTATCAGATTATAACCCTAGAGGATTGTTCCCAACCCCACGATTCACTGTTTGCATCTCTTCTGTTCTCCATCGCATTCCTGTTCCTATCTCCTTTCTTGTCTAATTATTCTCCCTCGATTACTCTCCTTTCTTGTCCCATTGAACGCTATGCTCAGGTTTCGCTCTCTCTCCATATCTCTCCCTTTCTCTACCTCTTACTCCATATCTCTTACTTTTCTCCCTTTATATATCTTGCTTTCTCCCCTTCTCCCTTCATATTCATTGCTCTTTCTCCCTTCCTCTCTCTCCCTCTCTCCATATCTCTCGCTCTATTTTCTTCTCTCTTCATATCTCTATGTATCTCTCGCTCTATTTCCTTCTCTCTTCATATCTCTATGTATCTCTCGCTCTCTCCTCCTCTATATCTCTCATTATCTCCTTCTTTCCCTTCATAACTCTTGCTATGTCTCCTTCTCTTTCTATATATCTCGCTCTCTCTCCCTTTCTCTCTCTCTCTCGCTCTCTTCCGGTCTCGGCCTCGCTCTCTCTCGCTTTCTTTAGTTTGATCAACTTTAGTTTTGCTGAAGTTGGTCAGAGAAGAAGTCATGAGCATCGTCGGCAGAGAAAAAGAACAATTGATGCTCTGCAGGTTGGAAGAACAGTTAACGCCCTACAGGTTGGATTTTCAATGCCACCAAGAAGAAAGAAAGAGAAAGACTTGTTGGGTTTTATGTCCTAAAACTCGTGGTTTGTAAACAATAGAATTTATTCTGAAAATTCAATAAAGTTATTATTGAATATATTGTTTTTTTAGAAATCCAATAAACCAAAGTCCCTTGACTATTACATGAGTACTTGAACATTATGTGGAGACATACAAGTGGATCAGGTTCGGGTAAATAGTCAAAATGATCTATAGTATATGAATAAGATTGAGTGTCTTATTCTGGTAATACTATTGGATGCGGCCTATTCTGTAGTTGTTACAAATACTTGTAAAGTGCTACAAACAAAGTGATCATAATTCGTTCATGTTGGGACATGAAGAGTGGGGGTGTCCTTTCTCTCTCTCTCCATATCTCTCGCTCTCTTCATATCTCTTTGTATCTCTCGTTCTATCCCCCTCCATATCTCTCGTTATCTCCCTCTCTCCCTTCATAACTCTTGCTCTGTCTCCCTCTCTTTCCATATGTCTCGCTCTCTCTCCCTTTTTCTCTCTCTCGCTCTCTTTCGGTCTCGACCTCGCTCTCTCTCGCTTTCTTTAGTTTGATCAACTTTAGTTTTGCTGAAGTTGGTCAAAGAAGAAGTCACGAGTATCATTAGCTCGCAAATCAATTAGCTCTATAATAGTGTGATAAGTTAATTTGAAGTGTTCAAATTATAATTAAATGAAATTGGAGAAATAACATTTAAATATGATTTAAATATTTGAAGATGGGATTGTGTAAGAATTAATTTAATATTTGATATTAAATTAATTAGAATGATTTAAATTGTTTAAATAATTATTTATTAATTTTATTAACAAAATTAATTGTAAAACTAATAATATTTTCAATTTTATTAAATAAAATTGATTTATGAAACCAATTTTGATAAAATTGAAAAAGAAGAAAAATCACAAAGTTGGAAAATTGGATTTTCCATTATCTTCATGTAGTAGCTCACTAACAACCCACTTCTTCAACCTTCCTCGAAATTTGACTTATGTTCATTAGAGGGATCAGTTACAAAAGATGTCTATCTTTTTGGAAGAGAAATTCACTGCCGACTAGTGGAGGAAATTTGACTTATGAATTTCATGGGTGAGAGTGTCCAAAACTAAAGTTACAAAAGCTAAAGTAACTGAGTTCCCAGCTCCCAAATTAGACAATTCCCCAAAAAGATAGGCATGTTGAGTTGGCAATTTGGACACTCTCACCCATGAAGGTTGAAGCAAGGGCAATTTGGACACCCTCACCCATGTAGTAGCTCATGAGCATCGTGGACACTCTCACTAACTCAGTTACAAAAGATGAAATTCACTTCTTCCTCGAAGCAAGGGTAAGTAGATAGGTTGCTCTCTTAAGGGCTAATTCCATAATGGCCACAACTTCTCTTTGGAAGAGAGGACTCAGTCATAGTAGGATTATGACTTATGTTCATTAGAGGGATCAGTGGTACTTAAAGAGTTAGATGTAACTACAGGGGCATAACGTTTATTGGCCAAGCTGTACTTACGAGCGATCTGTGAAGGGTTATCGCGTTGTTGATTGGTTAAGATGGACACATAATATATCAGTAGTAAGGAGAGTTCATCTGTCGGTCTTTAGTGGAGTTTCTAGCAGTTAATGGATGGTGGATCCCATGACTAAAGATTTTAGTTAGTTATTCACGTACCGAAAGAGCTTCGAGCTACAGGTCCATAAGGTCCCCTTGGTAGCTTAATGGATTCAAGTTGAGGATCAGTTCTTGGGGTTGATTTGAAATATTCAAATTAACAAGAGGTATTTTGATTATATATGATGTATGAGATACATCTAGTGGAGGATTAATGTAAATGAGATTTACATTAAGTGCCATGAAATAGAAAAAGAGTTATGGTTTATATGTTTCATGAGATGAAATATTAAAACTATAGGTTATAAATATAGTATGGTAAGTTGGTTATCATTTATATTTATAATAATATTAATTATTGGATGATTATCTCTTTTTCTCTAATAACCAATTGAATGGGGGGTTATTGGTGGTTTCATGGTAATCGTGAGATAAAAAAGAAAAATGTTTTCTTAAATTTAGTTAATGTTGAATTGAGATTTCCATTCTCGGAAAGTTCTCACGGAAAGGTTGTCAAGTAAATTAGATTTACTAAATGAAAGCTTGGAGAGACTAGACAATTGTGGAGTGTTTCTACACGATAGACACTCAGGTGACCGATGAGCTAAACAATCGCATAGCTTTTGCTAGACGATTGGGCATCGTCCTATATGATAGGCTTTGACATCTCCCACTTGCTCAATCATTTACACGATTGTCCTCCTCCGATCTTTGCCTTTAACCAAGTCCACAAAAAGCCCACACTCTGGATTCTCACAACAAGAATACCACGGTAACTTTTGTGGTGGTTGTTGGGATTGGTGTCCTAATTCTTCCAGAGTCTCGTTGTTTGTAATTATACACATTGTTTTATGAATAAACAATTGTTATTTTAGTCTGGTATTTACTCATATCCAATAAACAAAGCTCTATGGTTAATTTATGTGAACTTAAGCATGTATATGTGATATACAAGTGGATCATGCCTTAACAGATAACCTAAATAGGTCTGTAGTATAAGGATTAAGGTGGGATACCTGATCCTAGTGACACTATGGATACGACGCACTTTGTAGAGATTTGCTAGTGTTGTAAACTACTACAGATGGTAGATCCTGACCACTCATGTGAAGACATGCAAACAGGGTGTCCTATACAAAGAGTTTGTATAAGACCGGACCACGAGATGACTATACTCTATATATAACGTCGTTGATACTGGAGATTTACATCTCACTTAAATGACCATAGGTGACACGATCTCTATCTTGAGTGTTTTGGGAACCCTGCCTTTGAGGGCGGTCCTTTGATTAGTATGGGTGAGAGTGGCCAGATTGCCAACTCAACATGCCTACCTTTTTAGGGACTTGTCTGATTTGGGAGCTGGGAACTCAATTACACAAGATGGAATTCACTCCTTCCCCGAAGTAGGGGTAAGTAGAGAGATTTCTCCCTTAAGGGCTGATTCGAGGTCTTGAACATAGTGGCCACAACTTCTCTTTTGAAGAGAGGTCTCAGTCATAGTAGGACTATGACTTTTGTTCATTAGAGGGATCAGTGGTACTTAAGGAGTTAGATGTAACTACAGGGGCATAACGGTTATTGGTCGAGCTGTACTTACGAGCGATCTGTGAACGGTTGTCGCACTGTTGATTGGTTAAGATGGACACATAATATATATGTGGTAAGAAGAGTTCAGTTGTCAGTCTTTAATGGAGTGTCTGATAGTTAACGGATGGTGGATTCTGTGACTAAAGAGTTTAGTCAGTTATTCACGTACCATTGGAGCTTCGAGCTACAGGTCCATAAGGTCCCCTTGGTTGCTCAATGGATTTAAGCTGAGGATCAATTCTTGGTGTTGATTTGAAATGTTCAAATTGACAAGAGGTAATTCGATTATATATGATATGATTTGTATGATGTATGAGATACATCTAGTGGAGGATTAATGTAAATGAGATTTACATTAAGTGTCATGGAATAGACAAAGAGCTATGGTTTATATGTTTCATGAGATGAAATATTAAAACTATAGGTTATAAATATATTATGGTAAGTTAGTTGTCATTTATATTTATAATATTATTAATTATTAGATAATTATCTCTTTTTCTCTAATAACCAATTGAGTGGGAGGTTATTGGTGGTTTCATGGTAACCATGAGATAAAAGGAAAAATGTTTTCCTAATTTTTAGGAAGAGAAAAGATTTGCAAAAAAGGTTGTTTTGAGATTTCCAATCTCGAAAATTTCTCATGGAGAAGTTATCAAGTAAATTAGATTTACTAAGTGACAGCTTGGATGAGCTAAACGATCGTGGAGTGTTCTTACACGATAGGCATTCAGCTAGACGATGAGTTAGGCGATCGCATAGCTTTTGCTAGATGATCGCATAGCTTTTCCTAAACGATTGGGCATCGACCTATACAATAGGTTGTAACATCTCCCACTTGCTCAATCGCTTACACGATTGTGGTTCCTCCCGTTTTCTGCCTCAAACCAAGTCCACACAGAGCCCACCCTCTGGATTCTCATACCGAGTATACCAAGGTAACCTTCTTGGTGGTGTCATACTCAACTCGACACTGTCGAGGTTCTGTGGAGGTTGTTCATAGTGTTCGAGGTGTTCGTGACCTTGGCGATCGCTTAGTTCGAGCATGCGGTGTTCGTGCAGTGTAGCGGTCGTGTTGGACAAATGTTCGTGTGTTGTTGTGTTGCTGTGATCGAGCGTTCGTGAGGAAGGAACTAGAAGATGAGTCTACAAAAGTGTGTTGATTCTTGTCTAGTGTAGCGATCGTGTTGGACAAACGTTCGTGTGTCGTTCTGTTGCTGTGATCGAGCGTTCGTGAGGAAGGAACTAGAAGATGAGTCTACAAAAGTGTGTTGATTCTTGTCCTTGATCTTTTGTATAGCATGTTGTAATTTCTATATTTCACATAACCATATGTTTCCATTTGTGATTGTAATTGTAATGTTCATATACGACTGAAATTTGGAAAGAACATTTTGTTGCTCATGAAAATCCTTGTGATCGATTTCCTTCAGTGGTGTCATACTCGACATAGTCGAGGTTCTGTGGAGGTCGTTCGTGGTGTCTGGGGTGTTCGTGATCTTGGAGATCATTTTGTTCGAGTTCTCTATGATCGTGCAGTGTAGAGTTCGTTGTGTTCGAGCGTTCGTGGTTGTCGTGAGTTCGTTGTGTTCGAGTGTTCATGGTTGTCGTCTTTCTATGTACAAGCATTCGTGATCAAGGGTGCTGAAGATGAGTCTTCAAAGGTATGGTTAATTATTTCCCTTGATCTGTAGAAAAGCATGCTGTAATTTCGATTTATGCATATCCATATGTTTTTGTTTCTTGACTGTAATTGTATTGTTCATATACGAATGAAATTTGAAACGATCCTTCCACTGCTCATGGAAATCCTCATGCATGATTTCCTTCAATTGGTATCAAAGCCAGGTTGTTCTGATATTCCAAATTTTACTTCTGTTTTGAACTTTTTTTACAATTGTGGTGGGTTTTCTGCATTTGTGTTTAATTGTTAAATGTTTTTGTGAATGCCGTTGATGAATGTTTTCAGGTTTAATTGCCTCTGTTTAAAGCATTCTTTTGCAGAGTTTTAATTTGTAAGGGCCCCTGTGTTTTTGGGCGTAATTAACATGTTATCAAGTCTGTAATTCAAAGAGTTTGAGTTAGTCGAGTCATTTGTGAATAAGTTTCGAAGCATGGAGATGCGGTTCTCAATAAAGAAAAAGACCAAGAGTTGGTCGTGTCGTGTAGCCTCAAGTAAACGATCGTTGGGATTTAACTAAACGATCGTGTAGAATTTTCTATACGATCGTGTAGTATTTACTAAATGATCGTTTAGCTATGCTAAACGATGGGGTAAATTGTTTGCTCTATCATGTAGCGTTGGTTGCCCGATCGTGGAGACACTGGAGGTAGACAATCGTAGTGAGAGCATTTGATGCTCATCGTTTAGAAGAAGGCACGTGCTAAACGATCGTGTAGTTAGCATGCCTCATCGCATAGTTACTACCTACACGATCATGCGATATACAATATGAAGGCACTCGCTTAGCGATCGTGCTTCATCACATCGTAGTCATTTAGACAATCGTATAATGCTTACATTGTGCAGAGCGTGCTAGACAATTGCATACCTTGTGCTTCATTGCATAGTAAAAGGTACATGATCTTTGCTAAACAACCATTTAGCTCTGAAACCATAGATAAACAATTGAGCAAAGCATTTGTTCTTTCATGTAGACGATCGCAGGGTGTTTGGTACATAATTAGTGGAGACGTGTTGCTTCGCCCGGACGGTTCAAGACCCGATTCGCCTGTTTGAACCGGAGACTCCTTTTTTTGTAATAGTTAGCTTTAGTTTTTGAGGATTTGAGGCAATTTTTTCTAGGTTCATCAACAATCATTCATGTATCATGTATTATAAGTGTTATAATATTGCATGAAGAAATTACATGAAAGCATGCGCATGCATCATGAAATATAAGAGTTATATTTTGCATGTAGTGAGCATATTCATGCATCATCCTTTTATTGTAAGCATTATAGGAAAAGGGTGAATGGAAGCATGTTGTGCTTGATTCGTTGCTTGTCTGTGTAAGTGTTAAATAAAAAGGTAGCAATGAATGAACAATGCATGGAGCATGACACTTAAGCTATTTATAAACGTTATGAATGCCTTGTATGTGTTAGCTTTGCATTGTGGTTTTGATTGTTTCCGTTATAAATGTTATAAAGGACATTAGAACTAAGATCGATAAGAAAGAGTTGCATGCGGACTTAGGGTGAACTCATGTTTTAAAAGGGTTTTAAAATTGGATTGAGATAGACCTAAGTTCAAAGGTTCTAATGGGATTGGTAACTTAGATTAATCTTTTAAATCGGTTTAATAGGATTAAATTGATTGGCTTAAAAGATTAAACTTGTTTTAAATCTATCTATAAGGGACCTTTTGTCTAAGGCGGGTTCTGTCTAGGCTGGGGTACTTAAGCTGACGGAAACGGAACACCCAAGCATGCGAAAATTGGTCAAAGACTCCGTTAAGGAGTTTAATGGATGATGATCAAAAGTTGTTCAACTATCCAAGGTTAACGTTACTCTTGGGCAAACCTAAAAAGTTACTTCGTTAAAATTTTTAGCCGTGTTTTTTCTAAGTAAACTAAATCCTAGGTTATAAAATACTCAGTGGGAGGAAGAGATGTATATGATATGTCAATGATTCCACTCAAGATTCTCCCTAAATGTTCACACCGTGAAATTCATGCTTGGCCTCGTGGTGCCCTGCGAGCATCTCCCTTCAGATGGTGTTTGCATGAGTCAATATCAAGGTGGACGGAGAGAGTATTTATAGTAAGTGGGTGAAGGGTGTGTGTCAACACATCCTACGGTCTCTGTCATTGATTCATTCCGTGAGATCATTCTGTACTCTCTCGTGGCACCCTAGGAGCATCCCCCTTTAGATGGGTTTTGTGCAGTTGGTCAAGATCAAGGTGAACTCCATAAATGGATAGGGTCGCTTTAGGTTTTGCCCCAATCAGATTTTTCCCTTCGAATTGGCATCTTGGGGCGAATCTCTAGGGCCTAGAATGGCGGTCACACTTACGGGAGATTGTTAAGTAAGTTAATGATCTCTTGACCAAATCAATGATGGAAGAGGGATAATTGACCTCCCTTCGGCGGCTTTTGTCCTAAACCCTTGAAGCGTTATTGCGAAACTAGATGTCACACGGGGTTCATGTTAGTTTTGCTAAATCTTATTGGATGTTATTTGTTTTTTCAACGGGTATTTGCTTAAAATAATTTTACACATTGTTATGAATAAAATAAGCGTTATTTCATTATCGCATTTACTCATATCCAATAAACAAACCTCCATAGTTATTGTATGTAAACTTAAGCATGTATATGAGATATACAAGTGGATCATGCCTTAAGTGATAATCTAAATAGGTCTGTAGTATAAGAATTAAGGTGGGATACCTGATCCTGGTCACACTAGGGATACGACCCACTTTGTAGGGGTTTACAAGTGTTGTAAACTGTTACAGATTGTAGATCCTAGCCATTCATGTGGAGACATGCGAGTAGGGGTGTTATACAAAGAGTTTTTATAAGACCGGACCACGAGATGATTTGTCTCTATATACAACGTCGTTGATACTGGAGACTTACATCTCACCTAAACAACCATAGGTGACATGGCCTCAATCTTAAGTGTTTTGGGAACTTCTGTCTTTGAGGGCAGTCCTTTTATTAGTATGAGAGTGGCCAGATTGCCAACTCAACATGCCCATCTTTTTGAGGACTTGTTTGATTTGGGACCTAGGAACTCAGTTACACAAGATGGAATTCACTCCTTCCCCGAAGCAAGGGTAAGTATATAGATTGCTCTCTTAAGGGCTGATTCCGGGGCTTGAACATAGTGGCCACAACTTCTCTTTGAAAAAGTGGACTCAGTCATAGTAGGACTATGACTTATGTTCATTAGAGGGATCAGTGGTACTTAAGGAGTTAGATGTAACTACAGGGGCATAATAGTTATTGGTCGAGCTGTACTTACGAGCGATCTATGAAGGGTTATCGTACTGTTGATTGGTTAAGATGGACACATAATATATCTATAGTAAGGAGAGTTCAGCTGTCGGTCTTTAACGGAGTGCCTGGTAGTTAACGAATGGTGGATCCCGTGACTAAAGAGTTTAGTTAGTTATTCACGTACCCTTGTGTAAGAGTTAAACAACATGCAGCGGATGTATTAAGGATCCATAAGCATTCTAATTCACTAATTTTGGCAAAAACTAAAGCATGCTCTTCATAAAAATGGGTTTTCAGAACATACCTTTGATGAACTCTTTAAGAAAATGTTTGTTCAGCTGCTGTCTTCACTTGATATCAATGTGAACCATCTCAAAGCCTTCCCTACTATGCTTTTGGAGCTTTAGGCAGAGTTGTGGGACTCAAGAACAACTTGAAGATGTAGAGAAACAAGAAAAGCTCACAACAGCAGCAAGTTGAAGAAGACAGTCTCTTCTTCACCGAAATTTCCCTCAAAATTTTGTATTCTTCTTTTTCTTCTTCTTCTCCAATAACTCCAATCTTCTTTATATATTAAGATGAACATGCAAAGAGATGGAGTGCATGGCTTGCAGCTTGATAACGGGCAGAAATGTACATTATTATAGTGCTAAGTTCTTAAACAATGTTGGATTGCGTTGATAAAATATGTTGACTTGCGTCCATTAAGCATCAATTTCATAATATTGCGTCGCATGCATTCAACGCATTAGAATAGTTGATCTTCGTATTTTTGTGCAGAATATGCATTAACGTAGTGCAAGAATTGCGATCATAGGAAATCATTGGTCGAGTGCAACTTCATCGCAAGGCTTTGCGTTGATCGTGCTCGCAAACATTCGCCCAAGAAGGATCGCCGCAACTTGGTCAACGCAACATGGTGGGTGCATCTGGGTGAAAGGCCAATTAAGCGCGATGAGATAGAAAGCTGATAACAGTCGAATCCAAATTAAGTTGACAGTCGATAACTGTCACAAAGTACATTCAACTTTTTCGGTGACAATTATTCGGTGCATCAGTTAGGAATTAAAGTTGTCCCATTTGTACAACTAGGAAAGAGAAGCCGCCTTTCACTGTGGATACTCTATAAATACCAAGGGCATTCTTTACAGAAGGGGTTCAACAGTTAGAGATTTCATACTTCAGTTCACACGCTTTTGTTCTTAGTTTTCTTTCATTTTAAGGCGGACGCGAGGAAGGAAGTTGTGCCGGTAGATCGTTCCGGTAAGCTTGGGAGAGCGCCGGGAGCTTACAGAGAGAGGGCCGATGCCTGTGGAAGCGGAAACATCTTTAGAACAGAATAGAGATTTCAGTGTAAAAGCCTCGGTCAGCAAGGAATTGCTATTAGGCTTTCTACCTTTAACTTCCATTGTCATTTTGTACTCAACTCATTTATAAAATGGAATTTCCTTCTCTATATTTGTTCACTATCTGCTATTCACGCATGAGTAGCTAAATCAGTTGAATGGGTTGAGAAGCATTTAGCTAGCACAACTAGGAAATCCTCATTCTTTGCGATTATCTTGTTTTATGTATGCTTCATTTGTCCATTAGAGATACTCGTAAGGGTAGTCTAAGGACAGGATCTAGACTTGGGAAGGTCAGGTTAGAATCTAGACTTGGAAGAGCCAGATTAGAATGCATAAACAAGAGATAGGAGCTTAGAAATGAGCACTATTTGTTATCAACGCATCGCATACATCCTAGGGATAGGATATGATTGTATGCGGTCACCTTGTTTTCATGCATTTTGCATCATAGCATAAGACAAAAATAGAGACTTAGGGATAAGCTCTCTGGATATTTTGCATTCAACACATGCGTCCTAAATTTAGGAGCATCGCATTTGCATTGGAAAATGACTTGTTGTGCATGGTTGTAACATGATCGCATAGTCTGACGCATTCCCAAGTAACGCTAGCTAAAGATCTTCTCAACCCGTTCATCGCATACTCATTGCATCTATCACACAACTACCTTTTCTCAAATCCGTTGCATTTATTTATTTATTTTTCATCAACGGAAACAACAAACCCAATAATTTATTTACTCGGTTACTGCAAGGTTTTCATAAAAATTACCAACGCAATCTATTTTCACAAGTCCCTATTTTTTACCCTGAACTTACCAGGAAACTTAGAGAAATTTACACTTGGATTCCGCTGGAGAAACTTGAGTGCACAACGCAATTCCATCAATGCATAGCATCCACATTTCCACTTCACAAAATCAAGCATCACAGCTCATGCTTGGAGAATCAAAGTAGAGAAGAAAATGCTTTGTGTGTGAGCATAAAGATGATGATAATGGAGAAAAACCTTTTTCCACTTTGTGCAATCCATGCAAACGAACTTCCATTTTATTTTTAAAACAAAAAAATGACTTTTAAATCATTTTAATTTAAAAATTGATTTTCTTAAATTAATTTCATAAATTAATTTAAAAAATTAATTAATTTAATATCAAATAATAAATTAATTTTTGCACAATAATCATATTTATATATTAAATATTTATTCTCTTGCTCTGTTTAATTTGAACGTTTCAAATTAATTTTTCAAGCAACCCTAAAGTGTACCCATTTACGAGTTAGTAGGGGGGACCTCGCGGACCTACAGATCATGGGCTCCAAGGATATGAGATTAATCAGCTAAACTCATTAGACCAATCTAACCCCCATTTGTTAACTAATGGGTGATTCCACTAAAGCCCATAGCTGAACTCCCCTCACTATAGATATATTATGTCCACTCGATATAACCATGATTAGTAAGTTAACCCTTCACAGGTTACTCGTAATAATGACTGGGTCGAATCTCTATTTTACCCCCGAAATTACCTATTGTTCCTTAAGTTCCACTAATCCTCTAATGAACAATTGATTTATGATCCAATCAACAAATCGAATCCTTCTCAGGACAATGAGAGGGTGAGGCCTCTTGTTCAAGACCCAGAATCAACACTTGAAGGGAACAACCTCTCTACTAACCCTAATCGCATAGGAGTGAATTTCATCTTGCACCCTATGTTCCCAGCTATTCATCCGGTCTTATCCCCAAAATGGTAAGCTTATTGAGCAGAGGCAATTGGTTTACTCTCACCATTTGCGGATCAAAGGATAATCCCGAACAAACAGGAGTTCATAGTTAGCTCAGGATTAAGGTTAAGTTACCTAGGTCACCGCTTTGAAATATTCAGTCTCAAACAGTAAACAACGTTATAAAGTAAGAGTGACAGGTTTCGTGGTCCGATCTTGCACAAAACTCATTTGCACAGGACACCCCCACTCCTCATGTCTCAACATGCACGAATTAGGATCACTTTGTATATAGCACTTTACAACTCTTTGTAACAACTATAGAGTAGGCCGCATCCAATAGTATTACCAGAATAAGATACCCAACCTTATTCATATACTGTAGATCATTTTGACTATTTACTTGAATCTGGTCCACTTGTATGTCTCCACATAAAGTTCAAGTACTTATATAAGACTGAGTTTCTGAGTTTTATAGAGAAATACAATAAACTAGGGCATCCCATACCCATGGTTTTACCATTTCGTATCTCATACCTGGTATTTCTCCCATTTACCCTAGATTATAAACCTCTGGTATTTCTAGTCTTACTAGATGATTCTGATAACTTGTAGAAATACAAGTTATTTATGTTGTCTTATTCAGATATTGCAGCCAAAAGAGAGAAAATATGTGTCGATTGTATGAAAATTAGCTAAGAAATACAATAATTATAAATTATCTCAAATACACCCACTAAGACCATTAAGATGGTAGAAAAGGATATTTCAAGTCTGTTTTGAAGGAAACCAAGTCACCGCTTGCGATCAAGGCTCAAAGAGAAATTGAACAACGCATCTCCGTCACATTGCACCCGTCAAATCAATACTGAAGAGATGATCAACACAATGATAGCGCAATGCGACAATTGATCCAGAGCTGAACTTCAATCGCATGCGGTAATAAAAAAAACACCGCATGCGAACACACGATCAAAAGATGCAAATGAGCAATACAAACGCGGAAGATTGTGACACGTGTACAGCTAACCGTTGTGCATATTCGTTGGACTGATTGCATAACAGAAGGAATATTTATTCCACCATTTTCGGACTTTCCATAACAATAAAGTGAGGACCACAAGTCAGAGAGTCAAAGCCTTTTGCCTATAAATACCCTCAAAGAATTCACTGAAAGATATACTTGATACGTGGGATAATTGATACGAGGCTATTGAGAGAGAGTTGATCTGAGTGCTAATCGGAAGAAATCCAGGAAGAGGAGAGACAAGGCCGAGAGGTGAGTCTCAGTGCAATTCTGCCAAACCCCCGTTGAGAAGCTCTGTATCTAGATCCCTTTTACCGGTTGAGCAAGCCTGAGAGAGAAGCTCATCCTTCCATTCATTCCATCGACATCGGCAAGCGATTCTCCATTCCAGATCTATGCCAAGTCGTTGGCGCTTATTTGTATTTATTTCTAACTCTCATTCATCAATTTTATTTCATCTTCTTAATCTCTTCATTCACAACCATGTATCAGACGCTAAATAGTATTATTGAATGTCCTGATCATTTCCATTTCCACTTCTCTGTCTATTTTCGTTCCTCCATAAATCATTTTCTCCATGATGTTTTCTTAATCCCTTGGTGATTAATATGAATTAAATAAGTAACTTAATCTGTGCTAAAGAAATAAAGATGTTTAGCTAAAACATGCTAGACGACATCTTCACCTGTGAAAGCAGAAGTGAAGATGCCATTCTGATCTGTCGAAAGAAGGTTAGAAGAATGCGTTAACTAAAGCAAGAAGTACTTCCAGAGATGGAAGCAACCTTGCATTCATTACGTTTGTCCCTGTTTCACCACAGAGATGTGGGAACACGGTCGATCACTGAGAGGTGTACGCCAAGGGAAAAGCGGAACCATACTTATTCCTTTAACGCAATTAAGGAACTTGCGATGTTTGTACTAATTATCTTTTCTCTTTCTGCTTCACACATAAGACTTGCCACCGCATAACATGATCTTTGTATAATCTTCACAATCAGACTCCACCTTGGTATCTTGTATCATGAAACTTGCATCTTGTATCATCATAGCTTAGGTTTATTTTATCACACTTTACTTTTACCGCAATTTACTTTATTATCGCATTTTATTGCTTATCTTTTCTTTATCGCATTTTCAAATACTTGTACACACAACCTTTTTATAAATTGAAAAACCCCCGGTCGCATATATCACAAATGTAATGCAATAACCTCAAACAGTCCCTGTGCTCGACCTCGGATCACACCGAGAAACTTGCAGTGGAATTATACTTAGTTCCAACGCAAGGAAACTTGTGGCAACGCATAGTATACTACAAGATTCTCATTTATAACGCATATCTAGAAGTAGTATCGCATAAAGGAAATAAAGTCATCATTCATCCATGCATTGTATGGCATAAGATTAGAATACATTGTATGTCTTTACAAGTTTATTGCAATGCATCTCGCATTCTATTCTTGCATCGCATATCCTATGCCTTACCAGATTCTTAAACACTTTAGCCGAGAGAATCATTGTAAACATATTAGTATACAAATAGGTTTCTTTTAGGGAATTCATCTATTTCTCAATAATGACTAGGAAACACATTTTCCTCCCACTACATTGAAGTACTCTCAACTCTTTGATTAAGATGGTCTGACCTACCTTAACAACTCTTGTTAACAGTCAAAGCTAGAAATCTTAATTTCATTATACTTCGATCTTAGTCATTGAAATATCTGAATATTTGCTGATGGCTATTAACAATTTGATTCTTAACAGAAGTTGCTAGAACAAACATAATTTTTTTAAATGAACATTTCATTTAACAAAAATATGTACAAAAGGTTCATTACAAGATTTAACAAAAGCAGGTAATTTACATCTTCATCAGAAACTTCTCCTACTGAATGAGCTGAGCAAACGGTCTCCAAGATCTAAGCAACCTGTTTGCCTTTCTCTACTCTTTTCTCTGCAAGATATTTAGGACAATTTCTCTTCCAGTGCCCTAGCTCGTTGCAATGGAAACATTTCCCTTTCTTTGTAGCGGTTTTCTTGCTCTTCTTACCAGTAGGCTATTTCCTTTTCCCTTTGTCTTTCTTTGCTGGAATACTCTTAGCCTGCGAAGATGAGGCAACTTCGGGCTTGGAGGACATTCCTCTCTTCTCAGTAGAAACAACATTTACTTCTGGTACTGGTTCCTGACCTTTAGTTCTCAACATGGTCTGAAAAGCCTGCAGCTCATTAAGTAGAGTTGTCAAGTTGTATTCAATTTTATTCATTAAGGCATTGGTACAAAATTGTAGAAAAATCTTCGAAAGAGATTCTAGAATAAAGCCAACTTGACTTCTCTCATCCATCATAGCACCGTTCACTTCAGCCACATTAAAGTGGACCATCATATCCAGGACATGTTCACGAACATTGGTCCCTTCTTTCATGCGACTATTGTAAACGTATTTAATAGCATCATGCCTCAGGGTGAAGGACGGCTGTCTAAACATCCCTCTTAGAGATTCGATAATCTCTTTGGCAGTGTTCCTACCCTCGTGTTTTTTTGCCAAAATGTCAAACAGGCTGGCGAGAATATAAGCACGGGCTTTATTGTTAGCCCTGATCCATTTATCAAATGCTTCCCGAACAGTTCGGTTGGTATTTGAGCTAGGAATGGGAGGACATTTCTCCATTAAGACAAATCTCAAATCGTCTATCGTGAGTATAGTATTCAAATTTGATTTCCAATTTACATAATTTTCCTCAATCAGTTTGTCTGAAGCCAACAATTGTATAATAGAACTCGTCATTCTGAAATTAGAAACAAAATTTATAAGTGAATTGCTTTTAAATCGAATCAAGTTTTAACAAAGTGATAATGTACCCATAATCATTATTTTTGCAACGATACTTAAGTGATTTAGAACAAATGCTACCATGGGGCAGTCAAGAATTCCTTCACAAAAGCAAGACATTCTTGACCAAATACTATCTCCAGAATAACTCATATTCCGATAGTCATTTAGTTATATTTTTCGGTCAAGATCATTACTAACACTTAGTAAGTCTTGAAAGTGTAGACCCGCCATTTTCAGATCTTACAGAACGGTATGAGTATGCCTCTAAAATAGAAGACAATACCCAAGACGGAACTATAAGACCCTATTCATTTTACTGAAGCCTAGGTTGTTCCGAATCCTATGTTACAACCCTCCGTAGGGATCGCCGCGGTTAACGACTAGCTAGTGCCGCATGAAAAACGATAGTAGACGCAACATAAGAATCTCACGGTTCAGACTAATGGAAGAGACCGTAGAACAATGTTGACACATTTCCTTCACCCACTTACTATGAACGACTTCCCCCATTCACCTTGTTATTGACCCATGCAAACACTTTTTGTATGGAGCAGTCGAGGTAAAATCGACGAGAAGCCAAGCATGGATCTCACGGTGTGAACTCTTGAGTGTTGAGATTGGTGTCCTAATTCTCCCAGAGTCTTGTTGTTTTGTAAAGATATACATTGTTCAATGAATAAAATAAGTGTTATTTAATTATGGCATTTACTCATATCCAATAAACAAAGCTCCTTGGTTATCTTATATGAACTTAAGCATGTATATGTGATATACAAGTGGATCATACCTTAAGTGATTACCTAAATCGGTCTATAGTATAAGGATTAAGGTAGGATACCTGATCCTAGTGACACTACGGATACGACCCGCTTTGTAGAGGTTTGCAAGTGTTGTAAACTACTACAGATGGTAGATCCTGACCATTCATATGGAGACGTGGAGCAGGGGTGTCCTATACAAAGAGTTTGTACAAGACCTAGACCACGAGATTACTAGACTCTGTATATAACGTCGTTGATACTAGAGACTTGAATCTCACCTAAATGACCATAGGTGACACGACCTCAATCCTGACTGTTTTGTGAACTTCTGCCTTTGAGAGCGGTCCTTTGATTAGTATGGGTAAGAGTGGCCAGATTGCCAACTCAACATGCCTACCTTTTTGGGGACTTGTCTGATCTGGGAGCTATGAACTCAATCCATAAGATGGAATTCACTCTTTTCCCGAAGCAGTGATAGTAAGAGAGATTGCTCCCTTAAGGGTGATTTCTGCGGGGCTTGAACATAGTGGCCACAACTTCTCTTTGAAAGAGGCTTTTTGGGGACTTGTCTGATCTGGGAGCTATGAACTCCAATCCATAAGATGAATTCACTCTTTTCCGAGCAGTGATAAGTAGAGAGATTGCTCCCTTAAGGGCTGATTCCGGGGGCTTGAACATAGTGGCCACAACTTCTCTTTGGAAGAGAAGACTCAGTCATAGAGGACTATGACTTATGTTCATTAGAGGAATCGGTGGTACTTAAGGAGACAGATGTAACATACAGGGGCATAACGGTTATTTGCCCAACTGTACTTACGAGCGATCTGTGAAGGATTTTTGCACTACTGATTGGTTAAGATGAACACATAATATATCTGTAGTGAGGAGAGTTCAGTTGTGCGTCTTTAGTGGAGTGTCTGGCAGTTAATGGATGGTCGATCCCATGACTAAAGAGTTTAGTTAGTTTTCACGTACCATTGGAGTTCGGATCTACAGGTCCATGAGGTCCTCTGTAGCTTGGATTCTGTTGAGGATTAGTTCTTGGTGTTGATTTGAAATGTTTAATTGACAAGAGGTATTTCGATTATATATGATATAATCGTATGATGTATAAGATACATCTAGTGGAGGATTGATGTAAATGAGATTTACATTAAGTACCATGGAATAGAAAAAAGAACTATGGTTTATATGTTTCATGAGATGAAATATTAAAACTATAGGTTATAAATATAGTATGATAAGTTGGTTATCATTTATATTTATAATAATATTAATTATTAGATAATTAATATTTTTTCTTTTAAATAACCAAAGTAGTGGGTGGTTATTGGATCATGGTAACCGTGAGTTTAAAAGGAAAGTGGTTTCCTATTTTGAAAAAGAAGTTTTACAAAAAGTTTGAAAAGGATTTTGAGTTTTTCTCTCCGCGAAAAGAAACTCACGTAAGTCGTCAAGTAAATACGAATTTACTAAATGACGGTTGGGAGACCTAAACGATCGTGCAGGTGCGAGCTAAACGATCGTGCAGTGTTTACTAAACGATCGCATAGCTTTGCTAGACGATCTTTGGCCCAAGGTAAACGTTCGTGTAGAGTTTGTACGCGACAAACCGAGCTCGACGATAGAGCTAAACGATAGCATAGCTTTTGCTAGACGATCACATAGTTTTATCTAAACGATTGGGCATGGACCTATACGATAGGTCTCTGACTTCTCCCACTTGCCCAGTCGTGTATGTAATCATTCTTTCCTCCGTTTATCTGCCTCATACCAAGTCCGTACAGAGCCCACCCTCTGGATTCTCACATTTAGAATACCAAGGTCGCCTTGTTTGTGGTGTTAGACTCAACTCAACACCGTCGAGGTTTTTCGGAGGCTGTTCATGGTGCTGTGGAGGCAGTTCGTGTCACTGAGGACGAGCGCGTTGTTCGTTCGCTATTGCGGAGGAGATCGTGACCGAGAAGATCGTTGAGGACTAGCACAAAGTGTTTGTGCTGTGTTCGTATGGTGTTGCAGTCATGTAGATCGAGCGCTCGTGGTTGCAGTTGTTCGATTAGAGTCTCGCATCGGAGCGTGGAGATGTTTCTGCATATGTGCATAGAGTTCTCTTTATGCATTTGTTGTTCATGCTGTAATTTCTGGAATTTTTTTTATAATCGTTTGTTTGAAGTCGATTGTAATTTGGAATAATCTTGCTTCCGCTGCTCACAAAAATCCCGATATCAATTTCCTTCAATTGGTATTAGAGACAGGTTCTCTGATATTCCAAATTACAGATCTGAATTGAACGGTTTTTACAATCGCAGTGGGTTTCTACATTTGTGGTTAACCGTTTTCTGCATTTGTGGATGATTTTGATGAAAGTTTCGAGTTTAAATTGCTTTTTTGTTAAAGCTTTCAGTATTACAAAGTGTTAATTGTAAGGGCCCCTGCGTTTTTGGGCGAAATTAACTATGCAATCGAGTCTGTAATTCGAAAAGTTCGAGTTCGTTGAGTCGTTCATGATGAAGCTTCGACGCATGGCGATGCAGTTCTCAACGAAGAAGAAGATCAAGTGTTGATCGGATCGTGTAGCCTCAGGTAAATGATCATAGGGATTTTACTAAGCGATCGTTTAGATTTTTTGTTCTAGACGATCGTGTAGTATATTCTAATCGATCGTTTAGCTAATGCTAAGCGATGGGGTAAATCGTTTACCATATCGCATGCCGTTGGTTGTGCGATCACGTAGGCGCTAGAGGTAGGCGATCATAATGGGAGCATGCGATGCTGGTCATTTAGTAGAAGGCGCACGTTAGACGACCGTGCAGTTAGCAAGCTTCATCGCTTAGTTACTACCTATGCGATCGCACGTATACGATACGGAGATGCTAGCTAAGCGATCGCTTAGGCGATGGTGCTTCACGGCATCATAGTTGCTTAGACGATCATGGAAGGCGGGCGCTGTGCGGAGCACGCTAAGCGATCGTGTACTTCAGGCTTCATCACTTAGTAAAGGTACACAATCGTGTAGTAATAACTAACGATTGTTTGGATTTTTCTAGACGATCGTATAGTGAATGCTAAACGATCGTTTAACTTTGGGAGCACTGGTAAGCAATAGAGCAAAGAGTTTGTTTTATCGTCTAGACGATCACGGGGTGCTTAGTACACGATGGAAGGAGAAGCAATGCTTTGCTGAGCGGTTCAAGACCCGGTTCACCTGTTTGAACCGAAGACTCCTTGTCTTCATAATAGTTAGCTTTCCCTTTTGTGTTTTAAGGCAATTTTACCCAGATCATCAACTTTTATTGCTTATACATGTGATGTATGGTACTTATATGCCAAAGTGTTTGTCATATAGTTAAAAACCTACCTTAGTTTGTGCAATTACTTATGCATCATGTATTATAAATGTTATAATCTTGCATGAAAAAATTACTTGAAAGCATGTGCATGGATCATGAAATATAAGAGTTATATTTTGCATGCATTGAGCATTATCATGCATCATCCTTTTATTATAATTGTTATAGTCTAAGGGTGAATGGAAGCATGTCTTGCTTGTTTCATTAAGGTTTTTTTATAAGTGTTATATAAAAGAAGTAGCAATGAATGGACAATGCATTGAGCATGATACTTAGGCCATTTATAAGCGTTATGAATGCCTTGCATGTGTTAGCTTAGCGTTGTGGTTGTTTCTGTTTATAAGTGTTATAAAGGAAATTAGACCTAAAATCAATAATTTAGAGTTGCATGTGGACTTAGGGTGAACTCAAGTTTTTAAAAGGGTTTTAAAATTGGATTGAGATAGACCTAAGTTCAA
>NW_024065221.1:162720-165802 GCF_009727055.1 Benincasa hispida
ACTGCATGTTATATCCTGAACAACGTTCCCTCGAAAAGTGTTTCTGAAACACCTTTTGAGTTATGGAGAGGCCATAAAGGTAGTTTACGCCACTTCAGGATTTAGGCTGTCCGGCACATGTGCTAGTGACTAACACAAAAAAGTTGGAACCGCGTTCGAAGGTTTGCCTCTTTGTGGGCTACCCCAAGGAAACGAGAGGAGGATACTTCTATGATCCAAGTGAGAACAAAGTGTTTGTTTCCACTTATGCTATCTTCTTGGAAGAAGATCACATGAGGGATCATAAGCCACGAAGTAAGCTCGTTTTATGTGAGATCTCAAGTGAGACTGTGATTGCTGAGGGTTCAACAAGACTTGTTGAACAGACCGACAGATCAATAATAGTTGTTGAGGTCGGGACATCTAGTCAACCAGCTCAAGAGTTGAGACTGCTTCGATGTAGTGGGAGGGTTGTGAACCCACCAGATCGTTACATGGGTTTGACTGAAGACCAAAACATCATTGTGAATGATGGGGTCGAGGATCCGTTGTTTTAAGAAAGCAATGGAGGATGTTGACAAAGATGAATGGGTTAAGGCCATGAACCAGGAAATGGAGTCTATGTACTTCAATAACGTCTGAGAGCTTGTTGATTCACCTGATGGGGTCAAACCTATTGGGTGTAAGTGGATCTATAAGCAAAAGAGAGGTGTAGATGGAAAGGTGCAAACCTTTAAGGCTAGGCTCGTGGCAAAGGGTTATACCGAGGTTGAGGGAGTTGACTATGAGGACACTTTCTTACCTGTTGTCATGCTAAAGTCTATCAGGATTCTCCTGTCCATAGCCACATTTTATGATTATGAAATATGACAAATGGACGTCAAGACTGCCTTTCTGAATGGTAATCTTAAGGATACCATCTATATGATTCAACCAGAGGGGTTCGTAGTTCCAGATCAAGAGCAAAGAGATTGCAAGCTTAATAGGTCCATTTATGGGCTGAAACAAGCATCTTGATCTTGGAACATTAGATTTGACACTGCTGTTAAGTCGTTTGGCTTTGACCAGAACGTTGATGAGCCTTGTGTTTATAAAAAGTTCATCAATAGCTCAATAGCTTTCCTGGTACTATATGTGGATGATATCCTACTCATTGGGAATGATATAGGATATCTGACTGACATTAAGAGTTGGCTAGCTACCCAGTTCCAATGAAAGATTTGGGTGAGGCACAGTATGTTCTCGGGATCCAGAACATTCGGAATCGCAAGAACAAATGGTTAGCCCTGTCTCAGGCATCGTACATTGATTAAATGTTGATCAGGTATAGGATGCAGGATTCTAAGAGGGGTTTGTTACCTTTCAGGCATGGAATCGTTCTGTCTAAGGATCAACGTCCTAAGACACGTCAAAAGGTTGAGGAGATGAGACAGATTCCTTATGCTTCTGCTGTAGGAAGCTTAATGTATGCAATGTTGTGTACCAGACCTGACATTTGCTATGCAGTAGGGATTGTCAGTCGGTATCAGTCCAATCTAGGATTTGATCACTGGACGGCAGTCAAGACAATCCTCAAGTATCTTCAGAGAATGAGGGACTACATGCTTGTATATGAAGAAAAGGATCTGATCCTTACAGGATATACGGACTCTAACTTTCAGACCGATCGAGATTCTCACAAATCGACATCGGGGTCAGTGTTTACTCTGAATGGAGGGGCTATAGTTTGGCGAAGCATCAAGCAAGGATGCATCGCGGACTCCACTATGGAAGCTGAATACGTAGCGGCTTGTAAAGCAGCTAAAGAGGCTGTTTGGCTGAGGAAGTTCCTTACAGATTTGGAAGTTGTTCCAAATATGGATTTGCCTATCACTTTATATTGTGATAACAGTCGGGCTGTGGTAAATTTGAAGGAGCCTTAGAGTCATCGTTGAGGTAAGCACATAGAACGGAAATATTGATAACAAACTATATCATACTATATTTGTAACCTATAGTTTTAATATTTCACTCATGAAACATATAAACCATAGTTCTTTTTTCTTATTCCATGTACTTAATGTAAATCTCATTTACATAAATTCTCCCATAAATGTATCTTATACATCATACTGATTATATCATATATAATCAAAATACCTCTTGTCAATTTGAACATTTCAAAATCAACACCAAGAACTGATCCTCAACAGAACTAAGCTACCAGGGGACCTCATGAACCTGTAGATCCGAAGCTCCAATTGGTACGTGAATAATTGACTAAACTCTTTAGTCATGAATACCACCATCTGTTAACTACCAGGCACACCACTAAAGACCGACAGCTGAACTCTCCTCACTATAGATATATTATAATGTCCATCTTAACCATCAGCAAGTACGAAAACCCTTCACAGATCGCTCGTAAGTATAGCTGGGCCAATCACCGTTTATGCCCTTGTAGTTACATCTATCTTCTTAAGTACCACTGATCCCTCTAATGAACATGAGTCATAATCCACTATGACTGAGTCTTCTCTTCCAAAGAGAAGTTTGTGGCCACTATGTTCAAGCCCTAGCATCAGCCCTTAAGGGAGCAATCTCTCTACTTATCCCTACTTCAAGAAAAGAGTGAATTCCATCTTGTGGATTGAGTTCCTAGCTCTAGATCAGACAAGTCCCCAAAATGTTAGGCATGTTGAGTTGGCAATCTGGCCACTCTCACCCATACTAATCAAAAGACCGCCCTCAAAAGCAGGAGTTCACAAAACAGTCAGGATTGAGGTCGTGTCACCTATGGTCGTTTAGGTGAGATGCAGTCTCTAGTATCAACGATGTTATAATATAGAGTCTAGTCATCTCATGGTCCAGGTCTTATACAAACTCTTTGGTATAGGACATCCCGGCTCCACGTCTCCACATGAATGGTCAAAATCTACCATCTGTAGTAGTTTACAACACTTGCAAACCTCTACAAAAGCGGGCCGTATCCGTAGTGTCACCAAGATCATGTATCCCACTTTAATCCTTATACTACAGACTGATTTAGGTTATCACTTGAGGCATGATCCACTTGTATATCACATATACATGCTTAAGTTCACATAAGATAACTAAGGAGCTT
>NW_024065221.1:167632-176529 GCF_009727055.1 Benincasa hispida
TTAGTGCCATCCGTTTATGGGCCCTTGTGTTACATTTTCTTTAAGTACCACTGATCCTCTAATGAAACATGAGTCATAATCTACTATGACTGTCTTCTCTCCAAAGAGAGTTGTGGCCCTATGTTCAAGCCCTAGCATCAGCCCTTAAGGGAGCAATCTTCTACTTATCCCTACTTCAAGAAAAGAGTGAATTCCTATTGTGGATTGAGTTCCTAGGTCCTAGATCAGACAAGTCCCCAAAATGTTAGGCATGTTGAGTTGGCAATCTGGCCTACTCTCACCCATATTCAAAGCCGCCTCAAAGGAGGAGTTCACAAAACGTCAGGATTGAGGTTGTGTCACCTATGGTGTTAGGTGAGATGGTCTCTAGTATCAACGATGTTTTATAGAGTCTAGTCATTCATGGTTCAGGTCTTATACAACTCTTTGTATAGGACATCCCGCTACACGTCTCCACTGGATGGTCAAAATCTCCATCTGTAGTAGTTTACCCACTTGCAAACCTCTACAAGCGGGCCGTATCCGTAGTGTCACCAAGATCATGTATCCACACTTTATCCTTATATAGACTGATTTAGGTTATCTGAGGCATGATCATTGTATATCACATATACATCTTAAGTTCACATAAGTAACTAAGGAGCTTTGTTTATTGGATTGAGTACCATGCCAGGATTAAATAACACTTATTTTATACTTGCACATGTGTATCTTTCAAAAATAACGTCTGGAGAATTAGGACACCAATCTCAACAATATCTCATTGTCCTAATGATCGAGAGCTAATGTACAATACAATATAAAATGTACAATATACAATAAACTAGGGCATACCCGGTATCATCTCCATTGCCCTGGCGATGCCGCATGTCCCCTAGACCAGACTCTCTATGGACCCTCGAACTCTTGCTGTAGGGCTTTGTAAAGGGATCAACATATTGTGCTCTGTGCGGATCTTTGATTCACATCCGCGCGCCTCTTTCTTAGGTGTTTATGTTTATAATAATATTAATTATTAGATAATTAATATTTTTTCTTTTAAATAACCAAAGTAGTGGGTGGTTATTGGATCATGGTAACCGTGAGTTTAAAAGGAAAGTGGTTTCCTATTTTGAAAAAGAAGTTTCACAAAAGTTTGAAAAGGATTTTGAGTTTTGCTCTTCGTGAAAAGAAACTCACGTAAGTCGTCAAGTAAATACAGATTTACTAAATGACGGCTGAGCGAGCTAAATGATCGTGCAGGTGCGAGCTAAATGATCGTGCAGTGTTTACTAAACGATCGCATAGCTTTGCTAGACGGTCGCTGGCTCGAGTTAAACAATCATGTAGAGTCTGTACGCGACAGACCGAGCTAGACGATAGAGCTAAACGATCGCATAGCTTTTGCTAGACGATCGCATAGTTTTATCTAAACGATTGGGTATGGACCTATACGATAGGTCTCCGACTTCTCCCACTTGCCTAGTCGTGTATGTGATCGTTCTTTCTTCCTTTCGTCTGCTTCATACCAAGTCCGAACAGAGCCCATCCTCTGGATTCTCACACCAAGAATACCAAGGTCGCCTTGTTTGTGGTGTCAAACTCAACTCAACTTCGTCGAGGTTTTTCGGAGGCCGTTCGTGGTGCTGTGGAGGTCGTTCGTGTCGTTGAGGATGAGCGCAGTGTTCGTTCCCTGTTGAGGAGGAGATTTTGACCGAGGAGATCATTGAGGACGAGCGCGAAGTGTTTGTGCGGTGCTACGATCGTGTAGATCAAGCGCTCGTGGTTGCGATTGTTCGATCAGAGTCGTGCATCAGAGCGTGGAGACGTTTCTGTATATGTGCGTAGAGTTCTCTTTATGTATTTGTTGTTCATATTGTAATTTCTGGAATTTTTTTAATAACCATTTGTTTGAAGTCGGCTGTAAATGATTTGTTGATTCATGATTGTAATTTGGAATAATCTTACTTCTGCTGCTCACGAAAATCCCGATATCAATTTCCTTCATTGAGGAAGTGAGAGCTAATAACTTTTATTCTACCACTGAAGTGTTCTAAATGTTTGGGTATTTTACTTAGGCAAGATGACTAATTTCATACAACCTAAGTCTAAGTAGTTTATCCAAATATAACTCTTATCATTGGATTTAACCTACAATGCCTAGGTGATAAACCATTTTATTACCCCACATCGCTCACAAATGCTCATAAAACCGATTAACAACACTCAATTATTCGGCTATAATCCCCAGGTAGGAGGTGTTCTGTAGACTGTCAACTTAAAGGCTGGATTATATACCGGTTGAGTTTGTAACCATAGTTTTACAAGTTTAACGACCTATTTTAACTATTAAAACAAGTGGTTAACCTAAGTGAGCATGCAGCTGTTCTTTGTTATGGATTTTAAACGTCTAACCCAATTTTATAACAGCTTACAAAATTTAGACATGCTAAACATCCACGACAAACGACAAAGGTATCTAGTATAACTATTATATTAAACATAACCCTAACATGCATACTATATATCATAACAATTATAACATACTGTCAATACATGTAACATGCTTCCTATGGTGGGGTTTTAAATCTACATGGAATATTGTATGCATATACATGAATTTATTTAATTATCACATACATCTCATGCATAAACAATTAAATATTAACTGTTATGGTTTTCGTTTTGGCATAAATGAGCAAACAGATAGCTAACTATTACAAACAGCTTCATAACCATCTTTGAACCGCTCGAACCGAACCCAAAATAACTTGAACCGGGCTGGACGAGTCTGAACTGGACCAATAAAGCCTGAACCGAACCAACCACGACCATTTAAGGCTGAACCGGATTGAACCTTGAGTAAACCGGTTGAACCGATTGCTCTCGGTCCAACCTCAATATGCTACTAAGGTCGATCGTGTAACGCCTGGAAGTAATCATCTAGCGTCGTTGCCTTGGGTTCAGAGGAAGTACACGATCGCATAGTGTTTGATGGAAGCTAGACGATCGTTTAAACTCCTATCGCATAGGACTAGACGATCATTTAGTTCCATCGCATAGTACTAAGTGATCGCGTAACACCATCGCCCAGCGCATTCAAGTCATTGTTTATATCCGCTGCAGCTAAAGGATCACATAGCTCTATCGTATAGAACATCATCGCATCACATATCATTTATCTACACGATCGCTTAGCTCCGCGACCAAACGACTGCTCAGCACTATCGCGTAGAACTTCATTGCATCGCTTAGCACGCATCGTTGCTAAACGATCATATAGTGTCATCATTTAGCAAAATCAACGTAACATCTAGTTCCCACTTATAAAACTAAACGATCGCGTAATGCTATCGTATAGCAAATGAACGTATCGCTTAGCTCCCCCAGGTACACGATCGTTTACCGTTCAACATCACAACGACCAGCGCATATTACTAAACGATCGTGTAGCTTTTCTTCTTATCGTGTAATTTCTGGAGCTAAACGATTGTTTAGCAACTGGACCTCAACAACAGATTTAAGCAGAAGCTGAAAACTTTGGAACAGCTGCTCAACCTCCTCGCTTGTTTCTTCAATTACATCTTTTCAACTCTAATGACTCCAAATAAATTACAGACTCTTGCTAACACATAAATGCTCATCAAACAAGACCCAGTTACAAATTTAATTGAGAAATTAAAGAGAATTAAAATGCCAAAACAGAGAAAACCATAGCAGTGCAACAGTTTCATATATCTCATGAAAAAAACACCCACCTTGCGAAAATTAGACCGATTGAAATCTTAAAAGATGCTCTGATACTAATTGTAAGAGCTAAACAAAATGCAGCGAAAGTATCAAGGATCCATAAGCATTCTAATTCACTAATTTTGGCAAAAACTAAAGCATGTTCTTCATAAAAAGGGGTTTTCAAAACATACCTTTGATGAACTCTTCAAGAAAATGTCTGTTCAGCTGCTGTCTTCTCTTGATATCAATGTGAACCACCTCAAAGCCTTCCCTACTATGCTCTTGGAGCTTTAGGCATAGTTGTGGGACTCAAGAACAGCTTAAAGATGTGGAGAAACAAGAAAAGCTCACAGCAGCAAGTTGAAGAAGACAGTCTCTTCTTCACCGAAATTTCTCTCAAAATTCTGTATTCTTATTTTTCTTCTTCTTCTCCAAAAACTCCAATCTTCTTTATATATTAAGATGAACATGCAAAGAGATGGAGTGCATGGCTTGCAGTTCATGCTTGGAGAATCAAAGTAGAGAAGAAAATTCTTTATGTGTGAGCAAAAAGATGATGATAATGGAGAAAAACCTTTTTCCACTTTGTGCAATCCATGCAAACGAACTTCCATTTTATTTTTAAAACAAAAAAATGACTTTTAAATCCTTTTAATTTAAAAATTGATTTTCTTAAATTAATTTCATAAATTAATTTAAAAAATTAATTAATTTAATATCAAATATTTAATTTTAATTTTTGCACCAATAATCATATTTATATAATTAAATCATATTTAAATATTTATTCTCTTGTTCCATTTAATTTGAACGTTTTAAATTAATTTCTCAAGCTACCCTAAAGCGTACCCATTTACGAGCTAGTAGGGGGACCTCGCGGACCTACAGATCATGGGCTCCAACGATCTGAGATTAATCGGCTAAACTCATTAGACCGATCTAACCCCCATTCGCTAACTACGGGTGATTCCACTAAAGCCCATAGTTGAACTCCCCTCACTATAGATATATTATGTACACTCAATATAACCATGATAAGTAAGTTAACCATTCATAGGTTGCTCGTAATAACGGCTGGTTCGAATCTCTATTTTACCCCCGAAATTACCTCTTGTTCCTTAAGTTCCACTGATCCCCTAATGAACAATTGATTTGTGATCCAATCAACAAATTGAATCCCTCTCAGGCCAATGAGAGGGTGAGGCCTCTTGTTCAAGACCCAAAATCAACACTTGAAGGAAACAACCTCTCTACTAACCCTAATCGAGTAGGAATGAATTCCCTCTTGCACCCTATGTTCCCAGCTATTCATCCGGTCTTATCCCCAAAATGGTAAGCTTATTGAGCATAGGCAATTGGTCTACTCTCATAGTTTGCGAATCAAAGGATAATCCCGAACAAATAGGAGTTCATAGTTAGCTCAGGATTAAGGTTAAGTTACCTAGGTCATCGCTTCGAAATAGTCAGTCTTAAACAGTAAACAGCGATATAAAATAAGAGTGACAGGTTTCGTGGTCCGATCTTGCACAAAACTCATTTGCACAGGACACCCCCACTCCTCATGTCTCAATATGCACGAATTACGATCACTTCGTATATAGCACTTTACAACTCTTTGTAACAACTATAGAGTAGGCCGCATCCAATAGTGTTACCAGAATAAGGTACTTACCTTATTCATATACTATAGATCATTTTGACTATTTACTTTAACCAGATCCACTTGTATTTCTCCACATAAAGTTCAAGTACTCATATAATAGTCAAGGGACTTAGGTTTATTGGATTTCTAAAAAACAATATTTTCAATAACAACTTTATTGAATATAAGTTCTAATGTTTACAAAACCATGAGTTTTAGGACATAAAACTCAACACATTAGAGCTTCGAGCTACAGGTTCATAAGGTTCCCTTGGTTTCTGAATGGATTCAAGCTGAGGATTAGTTCTTAGTGTTGATTTGAAATGTTCAAATTGACAAGAGGTAATTCGATTATATATGATATGATCTGTATGATGTATGAGATACATCTAGTGGAGGATTAATGTAAAATGAGATTTACATTAAGTGCCATAGAATAGAGAAAGGGTTATGGTTTATATGTTTTATGAGATGGAATATTAAAACTATAGGTTATAAATATATTATGGTAAGTTAGTTATCATTTATATTTATAATAATATTAATTATTAGATAATTATCTCTTTTTCTCTAATAACCAATTGAGTGGGAGGTTATTGGTGGTTTCATGGTAACCATGAGATAAAAAGGAAAAACGTTTTCCTAAATTTAGTTAATGTTGAATTGAGATTTCCATTCTCGGAAAGTTCTTACGGAAAGGTTGTCAAGTAAATAAGATTTACTAAACAACAGCTTGGAGAGACTAGACGATCATGGAGTGTTTCTACACGATAGACACTCAGCTGATCGATGAGCCAAACGATCGCATAGCTTTTGCTAGACGATCATATAGCTTTTGTTAAACGGTTGGGCATAATCCTATACGATAGGCTTTGACATCTCCCACTTGCTCAATCGTTTACACAATTGTCCTCCTCCGGTCTCTGTCTTTAACCAAGTTCATACAGAGCCCACACTTTGGATTCTCACACTGAGAATACCAAGGTAACTTTGTGGTGGTGTCATACTCAACTCGACACAGTCGAGGTTCTGTGGAGGCCGTTCGTGGTTTTCGGGGTGTTCGTGATCTTGGAGATCATTTTGTTCGAGTTCGCTGTGATCGTGCAATGTAGTGTTCATAGTGTTCGAGCATTTGTAGTTGCCGTCTTGCTGTGAACGAGCGTTCGTGATCAAGGGTGCTGAAGATGAGTCTTCAAAGGTATGGTTAATTCTTTCCCTTGATCTGTAGAAAAACATGCTGTAATTTCAATTTATGCATAACCGTATGTTTCTGTTTCTTGAGTGTAATCGTATTGTTCATATACGAATGAAATTTGGAATGATCCTTCCGCTGCTCATGGAAATCCTTATGCACGTTTTTCTTCACTAACTCAATTCGTGAATCGAGTTGGACTCGATTGTGTTCGAGGAGCATTCAATCGTACGTGGAGGTTGTGTGCTATTCGTTGCGTTCGAGTGCATTGTTGGACACATTGGACATTGATTGAGGGATACTTAAAGAATGGTTTTTCAAAGATACACATACTCTATCCCTTATATTATCATGTAGCATGTTGTAATTTTTATTGATGCATAATCTATTTGTTTCCATTTAAGACTGTAATTGTTGCGTTCATTCATAATGGGATTTGGAACGATCTACTTCCGCTGCTCATGGAGATCTCTGTTTTAGATTTCCTTTAGGGTTGGGTTGGGTTAAAATTTTTCTATTTTTATTGGATTGAGTTAGGTTGCAGGTTGGCTACAAAAGATTTGGGTTGACCCAACCCAACCCAAATTGATATATATATATATATATATATACATATATCTTCATTTAAAGTTTTATAATTTGTGAATTTTGAATAGTTTTCTTTTAAAATTGTTATGTTATTTGTCTTTGTTTAAAGTTTGTTATAGATATCATAGATATTTGGTATTTAACATTTGAATTTTATGTGATTTTAATTATTAGTCGTATGTTGTAAATAAATTTAAATGTTTTTTATTAAAAAGGAAAAAATAAGTTATAACCTGACAATCTAACCCGAAATTGAAGGGTTGGGTTGGGTTGGAGATTTTATTTGGGTTTTTGGGTTGTTAACCCAACCAATCCGATTTTTCAAGTTGGTCCATAAAACACCCCCAGCCCAACCCAATCTAACCCATGTACACCTTTAGTGTTTGGGGTGAAAGATCACTTACCATTGTTTATGCGATCGCCCACAATTATAAATGTGATAGTTTAATGTTATATGAGTGATCAAATATCATCATATATATGATCGCATACCATGTAATGGATGATGGAGTAAGTGATCTCATGCCATGTAATGGGTGATGAGTACCATCATATCTGCAATCGTATACTATGTAATGGGCAATCGCGTACCACACACATTTTAACTTTGTAACTTCAAGTGAAATTAAAACCTGATCGTAATAATTGGTCTAGTGCAGATCAATGTCGCTACTTCACATCTTTGTACAATATGGTAGGGAGTGGGTGTAAACCTGAGACTTTTCTTGGATTATTTGCTCTTGTCACATATTGTAGGATGTTGGATTTAAGTTATTGTTGTTCCATTGTTGAAGAAAAATGGCAAAGATTTTAGTTGAACTTGTCTTTGATAATTTTGAAATTTATTAATAAAGAAAAGAAAATAAAGGAAATAAAGAAAAAGGAAAGGAAAGAAAAGGAAAAGGAAAAGGAAAAAGAAAAAGAAAAAGAAAAAAAAAATGAAAGGAAATGGAAACCCATTCGGCACCACCGGCCCATTTCTCCATCATTTCCCATCAGATTTTCAGAGCATTTTGAGAAAGAGAGTGAAGGAAGAGGAAGAAGAAGCTTGCTGCAGGTTGGAGGTTGAAGAAGGGAGGAAAAAGTTCATGCAAGTGCAACCATGGAAGAATCTGGGTTCAACCTGCCTATCTCTGGTTTTTAAGTCGGTTTGAGCTACACAAGAAGAACTAAGAGGTGAGGCCTGACTTCCTTGAAATTTAATTCATTTTCTAAAAAATTTCATGAAGGAAGCTTGAGCTAAATCTGACGTTAAGTTAATGGTTTTTGAAAAGGAAAACAGAGCACAGAATTTTCGTGCAAATCAGAAGGATCTCTGGTTTTCTCTGGTTTTTTGAACATTCTAGGGTGTACAGGTTGAATTAGAAGCTCAATTGGGTATGGTTGGAAAGCTTATCCAATTTTCTATAACTTACATGAATAATTTGGGAGCCAAAAATGACTAGAAGTAGGTTTAACTTCAGAAGATGTAGTGGGTAGCAGAGAAGCACAAATCTGTATTTTTCTGTGTTCGGGGAATTTCTGGACAAATCCGTTGGGAATCTCGTTTTTATTCCTTCAGGTAAGTTGTAGAGAGTTCTGAAATGAAGAGTTTGAGGTATAGTACATTAATTTTGGTCAAGTATTGAGGAATTTATGAGTGTTGGAAATTAGGGTATTGAATCTAGAAAATCTGGAAAAAAAAAGTGTGAAGTATGATTTTATTTCTAGAATTTAGAATTCATGAGCATGGAATGACAAGAAGATTTATAGTTCTAATGCTCG
>NW_024065221.1:179462-193229 GCF_009727055.1 Benincasa hispida
CAATAATAATAAAACAAAAAATAATAAATATAATTAATTTAATTCCTTTCTTTTTTAAATACTCATTAATTCCTTTCCTTTTCCAATAATTAAAATTAAATTCCTGTCCATTAAATTTCCAAAGTTTTAATAATTTCACCTCAATCGTCGAACTTGAGAAGAGCCCAGTTGTTCCGTTCCCTGTGATAATATGAGGCGCAGAATTGAAACGAAGGGAAAGAATTGCATTTTGAGAGATCGAGCGCGAAGGTTTGGTGCGGTGCTACGATCGTGTTAAGATCAACGCGCTTCGTGGTTGCGATGTTTCGATTCAGTAGTAGTTCGTTCTCAGCAGCGTTGGAGACGTTTTCTGTATATCGCGTAGATGTTTATTCTCATGTTTTGTAGTCAGTATTGTACCACTTCCTTGGAATTTTTAATTAACCATATGTATGGAAGTCGCTGTAATGATTGTGTTGATTTCATGCATTGAATTGGAATAATCTTACTCCTCTGCTCACAAAATCACGATATCAAGTCTCATTGAGGGAAGTAGAGCTTAATATATCTACTTAATTTACACTGAGGTTGTCTTACAATGTGTTGGCGTATATTTACTGTAAGGTCAAGTGACTAATTTCATACAACCTAAGTCTAAGTAGTTTATCCAAATATAACTCTTATCATTGGATTAATCCACAATGCCAGTTAGATAAATAAACCATTTTTATTACCCCACATCGCTCACAAATTGCTCATAAAACCGATTAACAACACTCAATTATTCGGCTATATATCCCCAGGATAGGAGGTGTTCTGTAGACTGTCAACTTAAGGCTGGATTATATTACCTGGTTGTAACTAGTTAACAACAATAAACATATTTTATAATTCACACAGTAGTTAATAAACAAGGTAACCTAAGTGAGCATGCACCTGTTCTTTGTTATGGATTTTAAACGTCTAACCCAATTTTATAACAGCTTACAAAATTAGACATCTACTCCCACGACAATACGACAAAAGGTATCTACAGTATCACACTATTAAATTAATCAATTAAACTAAACCCCATGCATTACTTATATTATCATAACAATTTATATACATACTGTCAATACATGTAACATGCTTCCTATGGGGGTTTAAATCTACATGGAATATTGTATGCATATCAGATATTTAATTATACACATTACATCTCATGCATAAACAATTAAATATTAACTGAGTATTATGGTTATCGTTTGGCATAAATAGCAAACAGATAGCATAACTATACAAACAGCTTCATAACCATCTTTGAACCGCTCGAAGACGAACCCAAAATATAACTGAACCGGGCTGGAACGAGTCTGAACTGGACCAATAAAGCCTGAACCGAACCAACCACGACCATTTAGGCTGAACCGGATTGAACCTTGTAAGTATGTGAACCGATTGCTTCCGGTTCCAACCTCAATATGCATACTAAGGTCGTGATCGTGTAACGCCGGAAGTATCATCTAGCGTCGTTGCCTTGGGTTCAGAGGAAGTACAGCGATCGCTATAGTTTGATGGAAGCTAGACGATCGTTTACTCTATCGCATAGGACTAGACGATCATCTTAGTTCCATCGCATAGTACTAAGTTATCGCGTAACACCATCGCCCAGCGCATTCAAGTCATTGTTATATCCGCTGCAGCTAAAGGATCACATTAGCTCTATCGTATAGAACATCATCGCATATCATTTTATCTACACGATCGCTACGTCCCGCGACCAAACGACTGCTCAGACTCGCTTTATTTCGCGTTAGAACTTATTGCAGTCGTTAGCACGCATCGTGCTAAACGATTCATCATTATGTCGTATCATTAGCAAATCAACGGAATAACATCTTAGTTTCCCACTTACTAAACTAAACGATCGCGTTAATGCTATCGTATTAGCAAATGAACGTATCGCTTAGCTCCCCCAGGTACACACGATCGTTTTACCGTCATCTCCATCACAACGACCAGCGCATATTACTAAACGATTCGGTGTTAGCTTCTCTAATTCGGTTCTGGAGCTAACACTTGTTAGCAACTGGACCTCAACAACAGATTTAAGCAGAAGCTGAAACACTTGGAACAGCTGCTCAATCCTTCGCTTGTTTCTTCAATTACATCTTCTAACAACTCTAATTGACTCCAAATAAATACAGACTCTTGCTAACACATAAATCCATGTATCAAACAAAACCCAGTTACAAATTAATGAGAAATTAAAGAGAATTAAAATGCCAAAACAGAGAAAACCATAGCAGTGAACAGTCATATATTCTCATGAAAAAACACCCACCTTGCGAAAATTAGAGACCGAATGCAAAATCTAAAGATGCTCTGATTACTATGTAAGAGCTAAACAAAATATGCAAAGCGAAATATCTCAAGGATCCATAAGCATTCTAATTTCACTAAGGCAAAACTAAAGCAGCTCATAAAAGGGTCAAAAATAGTCTATGAGAAGTCTTCAAGAACATTCTTGTCAGTCTCTGCTTGTTTGTGTCTTCTCTTGAATTACATGTGAACCACCTCAAAGGTTCCCTTACTATGCTCTTGGAGCTTTTAGTGTGCGGGGACTCAAGAACAGCTTAAAGAGTGGAGAAACAAGAAAAGCTCACAGCAGCAAGTTGGAAAGCAAGAACACGTCTCTTTTCATAATTTTCTCCAAAAACTTGATTCTATTCATATCCTTTCCAAAAACCCATCCTATATATTATAAGATGAACACAAGCAAGAGGATGGATGCAATAGGCTTGCAGTTCATCAGCGAGATACAAAAGTAGAGAAGAAAATTTCTTATGTGTGAGCAAAAAGATGATGATATGGAGAAAAACCTTTTCCACTTGTGCAATCCATGCAAACGAACTTCCATTTTATTTTTAAAAACAAAAGAATTACTAAATCCTTTATAATTAAAAATTGATTTTCTTAAATTAATTTCATAAATTAATTAAAAATTAATAATTTAATATCAAATTTAAAAATTTTGCAAACAATAATTCATAATATAATTAAATCATATTTAAATATTATATCTCTACTTGTTCCATTTAATTTGAACGTTTTAAATTAATTCTCAAGCTACCCTAAAGCGTACCCATTTACGAGCTAGTAGGGGGGACCTCGGCGGACCTACAGATCATGGGCTCCAACACTTGAGATTAATCGGCTAAACTCATTAGACCGATCTAACCCCCATTCGCTAACTACGGTGATTCCACTAAAGCCCATAGTGAACTCCCTCACTATAGATATTATATTGTACACTCAATATAACCATGATAAGTAAGTTAACATTCATAGGTTGCTCGTTAATAACGGCTGGTTCGATCTCTTTTTACCCCCGAAATTACCTCTGTTCCTTAAGTTCCACTGATCCCCTAATGAACAATTTTGATTTGTGACCAATCAACAAATTGAATCCCTCTCAGGCACAATGAGAGGGTGAGGCCTCTTGTTCAAACCCAAATCAACACTTGAAGGAAACAACCTCTTCTACTAACCCTAATCGAGTAGGAATGAATTCCTCTCTGGCACCCTATGTTCCCAGCTATTCATCCCGGTCTTCCCCAAAATGGAAGCTTATTGAGCATAGGCAATTGTCTCTCTCATAGTTTGCGAATCAAAGGATAATCCCGAACATTAGGAGTTCATAGTTAGCTCAGGATTAAGGTTAGCCACTAGTCATCGCTTCGAAATAGTCAGTCTTAAACAGTAAACAGCGATATTAAAATAAGAGTGACAGGTTTCGTGGTCCGATCTTGCACAAAACTCATTTGCACAGGACACCCCCACTCCTCATGTCTCAATTGCACGAATTACGATCACTTCGTATATAGCACTTACAACTCTTTGTAACAACTATAGAGTAGGCCGCATCCAATAGTGTACCAGAATAAGGTACTTACCATCATTATTACTTATTAGATCATGACTATTTACTTTAACCAGATCCATTGTATTTCTCCACATAAAGTTCAAGTACTCATATAATAGTCAAGGGACTTAGGTTTATTGGATTTCTAAAAACAATATTTTCATAACAACTTGAAATATAAGTTCTAATGTTTACAAAACCATGAGTTTTAGGACATAAAACTCAACACATTAGAGCTTCGAGCTTACAGGTTCATAAGGTTCCCTTGGTTTCTGAATGGATTCAAGCTGAGGAATTAGTTCTTAGTGTTGATTTGAAATTGTCAAATTGACAAGAGGTAATTCGATTATATATGATATGATCTGTATGATGTATGAGATACATCTAGTGGAGGATTAATGTAAATGAGATTTACATTAAGTGCCATAGAATAGAGAAAGGGTTATGGTTTATATGTTATTAATGGAATATTAAAACATATAGGTATAAATATATATGGTAAGTTAGTTATCATTTTATATAATAATTATTAATTAGATAATATCTCTTTTCTCTTAATAACCATTGAGTGGAGGTTATTGGTGGTTCATGTAACCATGAGATAAAAAGGAAAAACGTTTTCCTAATTTAGTTAATGTTGAATTGAGATTTCCATTCTCGGAAAGTTCTTACGGAAAGGTTGTCAAGAATTAAGATACTAAACAACAGCTGAGAGAAACTTAGACGATCATGGAGTGTTCTACACGATAGACACTCAGCTGATCGATGAGCCAAACGATCGCTAGCTTTTGCTAGACGATCATATTGCTGTTAACGGTTGGGCATAATCCTATACGATAGGCTTTGACATCTCCCACTTGCTCAATCGTTTACACAATTGTCCTCCTCCGGTCTCTGTTTAACCAAGTTCATACAGAGCCACCACTTTGGATTCTCACACTAGAATACCAAGGTAACTTGTGGTTGGTGTCATACTCAACTCGACACAGTCGAGGTTCTGTGGAGGCCGTTCGTGGTTTCGGGGTGTTGTGATCTTGGAGATCATTTTGTCGAGTTCGCTTGTGATCGTGCAATGTAGTGTTCATAGTGTTCGAGCATTTTAGGCCGTCTTGCTTGTGAACGAGCGTTCGTGATCAAGGGGCTGAAGATGAGTCTTCAAAGGTATGGTTAATTTTCTCCCTGATTCGTAGAAAACATGCTGTAATCAATTTATGCATAACCGTATGTTTCTGTTTCTGAGTGTAATCGATTTGTCTATTACGAATGAAATTTGGAATGATCCTTCGCTGCTCATGGAAATCCTTATGCACGTTTTTCTTCACTAACTCATTCGTTGAATCGAGTTGGACTCGATGTGTTTCGAGGAGCATTCAATCGTACGTGAGGTGTGTGCTATTCGTTGCGTTCGAGTGCATGTGGACACATTGGCATTGATTGAGGGATACTTAAAGAATGGTTTTCAAGATACACATACTCTATCCCTTATATTATCATGTAACTGTGGTAATTTATTTGATGCATAATCTTATGTTTCCATTTTTAAGACTGTAATTGTTGCGTTCATCTCATAATGGGATTTGGAACGATCTACTTCCGCTGCTCATGGAGATCTCTGTTTTAGATTTCCTTTAGGGTTGGGTTGGGTTAAAATTTTTCTATTTTTATTGGATTGAGTTAGGTTGCAGGTTGGCTACAAAAGTTTGGGTTGACCCAACCCAACCCAAATTGATATATATATATATATATATACATATATATCTTCATTTAAAAGTTTATAATTTGTGAATTTTGAATAGTTTTCTTTAAAATTGTTATGTTATTTGTCTTTGTTAAAGTTTGTTATGATATCATAGATATTTGGTATTTAACATTTGAATTTTATGTGATTTTAATAAGTCGTATGTTGTAAATAAATTTAAATGTTTTTTTATTAAAAAGGAAAAAATAAGTTATAACCTGACAATCTAACCCGAAATTGAAGGGTTGGGTTGGGTTGAGAGATTTATTTGGGTTTTTGGGTTGTTAACCCAACCAATCCGATTTTTTCAAGTTGGTCCATAAAACACCCCCAGCCCAACCCAATCTAACCATGTACACCTTTAGTGTTTGGGGTGAAAGATCCACTTACCATTGTTTATGCGATCGCCCACAATTATAAATGTGATATTTAATGTTATATGAGTGATCAAATATCATCAATAATATATGATCGCATACCATGTAATGGATGATGGAGTAAGTGATCTCATGCCATGTAAGGGTGATGAGTACCATCATATCTGCAATCGTATACTATGTAATGGGCAATCGCGTACCACACACAATTTTAACTTTGTAACTTCAAGTGAAATAAAAACTGATCGTAATAAATTGGTCTAGTGCAGATCAATGTCGCTACTTCACATCTTTGTACAAATTGGTAGGGAGTGGGTGTAAACCTGAGACTTTTCTTGGATTATTTGCTCTTGTCACATATTGTAGGATGTTGGATTTAAGTTATTGTTGTTCCATTGTTGAAGAAAAATGGCAAAGATTTTAGTTGAACTTGTCTTTGATAATTTTGAAATTTATTAATAAAGAAAAGAAAATAAAGGAAATAAAGAAAAGGAAAGGAAAGAAAAGGAAAAGGAAAAGGAAAGAAAAAGAAAAAGAAAAAAAAATGAAAGGAAATGGAAACCCATTCGGCACCACCGGCCCATTTCTCCATCATTTCCCATCAGATTTTCAGAGCATTTTGAAGAAAGAGAGTGAAGGAAGAGGAAGAAGAAGCTTGCTGCAGGTTGGAGGTTGAGAAGGGAGGAAAAAGTTCATGCAAGTGCAACCATGGAAGAATCTGGGTTCAACCTGCCTATCTCTGGTTTTTAAGTCGGTTTGAGCTACACAAGAAGAACTAAGAGGTGAGGCCTGACTTCCTTGAAATTTAATTTATTTTCTAACAAATTTCATGAAGGAAGCTTGAGCTAAATCTGATGATAAGTTAATGGTTTTTGAAAAGGAAAACAGAGCACAGAATTTTCGTGCAAATCAGAAGGATCTAGGGTTTTCTCTGGTTTTTCGAACATTCTGGGGTGTACAAGTTGAATTAGAAGCTTAATTTAGTATGGTTAGAAAGCTTATTCAATTTACTATAACTTACATGAATAATTCGTGAGCCAAAAACGACTAGAAGTAGGTTTAATTTTAGGAGAAATGTAGAGGGTAGCAGAACAGTACGAATCTGTATTTTCTATGTTCGGGGAATTTTTGGATAAATCCGTTGGGAATCTCGTTTTTATTCCTTCAGATAAGTTGTAGAGGGTTCCAAAATGAAGAGTTTGAGATATAGTACATTAATTTTGGTCAAGTATTGAGGAAATTATGAGTGTTGGAAGTTAGGGTATTGAATCTAGAAAATTTGAAAAAAAAAAAAAAAGTGTGAAGTATGATTTTATTTCTAGAATTTAGAATTCATGAGCATGGAATGACAAGATGATTTATAGTTCTGATGCTCGGTTTTGATTTTTTTGACAGGCCAAGAGGAAATAGGCCGAGTCTACAGACTAGGGAACTAGCCAAGACTATGAGTGACAAAACGAATTTCAAAAATGTTTTCTAAACTGTAATTTATGCTTAAATGGTATACATGCTTGAATATGAACTTATGAATGATACATGATTTCTATGAATGGTTTCAAGCATAAGTTTTGAGCTTAGATTTTCTAATGAGGTTTATATACGAGCATGTGATTATTGAATTCCTGAAAGGTAGTTGAAACGATATCATTTAAAGTAAAGTATGTATTAGCGAGTACTGTTAAAAGATTTTCTATTTTTCACGAGCAAGCTGAGTAAGCTTGAGTTTTACGAAAGATAAAGATAAGCAGGCATGTTTAGGTATTTTCATGTGGTTTTCTGAGACTTTTATTGACTACATGATTGAGATATTGAGCCCAAGCCTATATGGTATCGTGTGCACACAGGTTATATTCCATTGTTGACGTTGAGTGTACTCCGTGACAACGATGCTGTCATGAGTGCTGGGTGGGCCCCACTTCGATAAAGATGATGGGGGTGTTGGGCGGGCCCCACTACATTGTAGAGCTAGTAAATGTTGGTTGTACTGGGCGTGCCCTACACAACGTTGATTTGTCATGTTAGTTAAAATGTTTTATATACTTGATATGCCTTGCTAGATTTTAATGACGTACTTGCAGAATATTTGAGAAAGCTTTTAGCATTGCACGTTTATGTTTAACGCTTTGATTGAACAGATTTATACATTTAAAGGTTTATCACGTGTTCTGATCTGCGGATTTATAGTTTTAAATTTAGTCACTCACTGGGCTTCGTAACTCACTCTTTCAAAATGTTTTCCGACTTTTCAGGTAGAGATCGAGCTCCCGGTGCCTGATAACTGCCAAAGTCTGTTTTTTGCTAAAAGCTTCTAGATCAAGCTCCATACATGTTGGAGTTGTACATTGTGTCTATTTGTATTGTAAATGTCTTTGTAAGAACTGGATAGTTTATGGTTGTGTAAGCACTAGATGTCGTGGTTGTGTAAACCCCAGTTGGATATATTTTTGGTTGTGATATCTCTATCAGGTTATTTTCCAAATCGAGTTATGTCAGGACTGCACTTCATGTGTGTCTAAAGGTTTTCAGAGGTTCCGCTATGTTATGTTACATGTAAAGTATTTTATATCTAAGATTAGTATGTTTATCAGGTTCAACGATTCAGCAGCGTCAACAGGTATCGTTAGAGGAGGACGATATCTGTTGGCTTCACGCCATCTCTCTAACTAAGCTAGCAGGTAGTTTAGAAGGGGGTGTAATAGTGGGACCAAACTAGAAGTAATTATGTTCGAGGTTCAGTGAAAGGTTTGAAGATTAGACATGATATAACATGTAGTGAACTAATGGGTCTTTTTCACAACAACTGAATATCAATTTGGATAGGTTTGATATACACATCAAGTGTTGTTATAATCTATTGGTCCCATCTCTTCCAATTAACATTGTCGATGATGAAGACCTTAGTTTTTTCCTAGAAGGTAGTGATGCATCCCAAATGTTGTTGTTTGTATCAGTGACTCCAAATGATAGGCATGGAATATACACTAAGAATACGTATCAACACGACAATCTGACCATTCCAACCATTACATTTAGTCATAAATTTTGATTCCAAACGTGCCATGGTCATGATATTTCCACCATCTCTTCACTAGATGAGAACGTTGAGCCATGTGACTCGAGGGATGATAGAAATGAAGATTATATTGGTCAAAACATCCAATCCATATGTACCTCACAACCACAATCAGTCCCAATTCCTTTTATTCGTGTCCAACACCATCTACACCCATCCCATCAGTGGTGATGCCCTCAGCTTCGTCAGCTTTGATGGATCAGAACCAACCATATGAAATGTACCTAGACCATCTGATGGACCCTCATATGATGACCTTGTCTTTAAAGGAACCGTTGAAGGTCCTTGAGCAGAAACGGGGATGGACCCAAATCCCAATATTAAGGGAAGAGACATTAACCCTCGAAGTACGATTTCTTCACGTTTATCCTCTCTGCAAAAAGATCACGAACTTGAAATCCTAATTTATCCCAAATGGCCATCACCAATCGGTTTCACTGTGTTCTCTAGGATGAGAATCCAAGAATTTTGTGGGCTCTGGCTTTTTGGAGAGGGAATGAGGAGTGGAGATTTGAGATTAGGATGAAAAAGAAATCTCTAGGAATTTCTTTGCAAAAAAGTTCTGTCTTTTTCCCTCTTCCAAAACGAAGAAGAAGACGATCATTACTTCCCAACCACCCACACAATAGTGGATTGAGAGAGAATAAGGGAAGGAAGTTATTTCCCTCCCTTAATTTCAAAATTAAATAAATTTAAAATAAATAAAATTTTAATGGTACTTGAATAATTAATTATATTATTCAATATCCATTAACTGTCGGGCACTCCACTAAAGACCGACAGCTGCACTCTTCGCACATAGATATATTTCTATGTCCATTGGATATAACCAATCAACAGTGCAATGACCCTTCACAAATTGCTCGTAAGTACAGTTGGGCAAAATTACCGTTTTTCCCTCTGTAGTTATATTTAACTTCTTAAGTACCACTAATCCCTCTAATGAACAATAAATCATAGTCCAACTATGACTAAACCCTTCTAGGCCAAGAGAGAGTGTGGCGCCACATTGTTCAAGCTCTGGAATCAGCCCTTAAGGGAGTAATTTATCCACTTTCTCCGACCTTGGGGAATGAATGAATTCCATCTTGTGTAGCTGTGTTCCCATCTCAATCAAACAAATCCCCAAAATGGTAGGCTTGTTGAGTCGGCGATATGGCCACTCTCACCCATATAAATCAAAGGACTATCTTCATCGACAAGATGTAAACCTTCGAGTCTTACTTAAGCAAGTTAGGTAAAAAAAATTTGGTTAATAAGAAAAATAAGTGGATATTCTAAGAAGGGAGTTTGAGGAAGATTAAAAGAGTAGCAAAATACTTTAGTGTTAAGAATGAGATTTTAGAGGGCCAAATATAAAAATATAGCTACGCTTTGTTAATGAGGACAAAAATTAGGCTATGTATAAGTGTGCCCATACGTTGAAGAATGGTGCCTAGTGTGCGGCAACTATGATTCATGGAGGTTAGTGAGTGCAAGTGTAGGCTTTGAGGAGGGGGAAGGCATGGCTAAGGGTTGGCTGAGGATGAAGACAAGGTCTTGCGTTGAGCCATGCGTTGGCCAAGTCCAAGTTAAGGTTAGAAAGACACATGACACACACAACAAGAATGGCCTTAGATGAGGAGACTTGTGCGTTGATGCGCATAGGCTAGGCAAGGTGTGCGTGGAGAAGGACCATGACACTAGGCGTTAGGCACAAAGGCATGCGTTGGCCGAATGGAGTATGCGCCAAAGGAGACTAGGCGTTGGAAGGAGTATGCAATCATTTGGACTATGTGTTGGTCTTGAAGTTAGGTGTGGACGCAAGGTGGGTTATGCGGTCAAGATAAGGCTATGCATCCAAGTGAGGCCAAGTGAGGTTAGATGTTGGGGTGAGCTATGCGATCAAGAGAGGTGTTAGCAATTCAATTAGGGATATGCATTAACAAGGTGGATGCAGCCAAGAAGGGCTATGCGGCCAAGGGGTGATGTGTTGAGTTGAGTAAACTTGGGGAGCAAGGCTAGGTTGACAGCAAATTGGGGCAAGTGGCTAAATCTAATGAAGTTTGGGCTGAACCAAAGATGAGGTGGGTGCACCACAAGGAATGTAAAGGGAGGCTATGCATTGGTTTAGAACATGAGGACAGTTCAGCCACATGAAAGGAAAAGGTGTCAATGGGGAGTCGTTGGCACTTGCATGCTAAAAGTAGCTAGACATGTAGGGTTGGCGAGGTGGAAAGTGTTGGGGGAATTTGGGCTTCTATAAATAGGGCATCTTCAGACTGGTGGTTCTCACAATCCACTCGTGGAATTCAGGTAAAATTGGTGTGAAATTGTTAAGAAGATAGTGGAGTAAGTGACCCTAGGCTACCATTCAATTTGAAGTAGTGAGGTGTGAGGAATTTGCTTTGGAAGGCTGAAGGCCCAACTGGTCGCACAGGGTAGGAGCCATCATATACACCCACGCCTAACGTCCAGGTAGGCACGTACACGCTTAACGCAAGGCGCACCCCTGGATGATATGGATACCCATCAGCACGCACAGTCGAGCAACCCAGCGCACGCCCACGTTGCACACGCTGCTCAGTGTCACGGTCATACTTCTCCAACTGTGCGACACCATGATTCACCCATGATCATGGTCAGCCTTAAGGGATACTCAAGTCCCAATTCACTTTTTGCTTGACGCTTTGAAGTGTCGTCGAACCATAGGCAAGGTTATTCCATCCTCAACCGAACTGAACTCATGTGGAACTGAACTTCATTCGGCCATACACGTCGCACATACGTGTATTTTTCCCTCGTGTGCAATTCTAGTTGACTTGCCTCTACTCTAGGCCAAGTCCAGAGGCTCGACCTTGCCCATATATGAGGCTAAGGTCATCACAATGCAACGTCGCATCACTCTTCGTCATCTTGGTTCCCAACAACACGTCCCTCACACTTCTACTCGCTTATCGATCTCTACCAGACCATCACACTGATTATTGGGACCACTCGAGCAAGTAACGAGCCAACTGAGAACTATTGAGTCCCACCGATGCTTCAGGATGCCATCCCGAGTGTCGGGATGTCATCGACTTTCTCTCTTCTGTTCGGGCACGCTTATCGAGAACCATCATCAACCGACCCATGGGCAACAATCCAACTTGGGACTTCCCGGACATCCATCCATCCAGACATAATCGAGACTTAGGCCCTTCCGAGCCATTGTCGAATCAAAATGGCATACCGGGTGCTACATCGAACCTCTGGCCCATGGGAAGGGGTACAATGCCGGACACCCGTGTCGTCCGACACTGTCCATGAGATCCCATTCTCGATGGAAGACGCCCAAGACACTTGTCTTGTAACGCTCACCCACACCACGACATACGCATGTGCCATGGGGTAGCTCACTTAGGCCACAGGGCCTAGGGGTGGTGGAGAGCTGACACCATGTCTCCCCCTAGAGTGCATTCTGAACATTTTCCTCTTTGCTACCCATGCATATCAAATGTGGCGAACTGTCACTCACCAACGTAGAGCGCTCGTCTGAACTTCGATTGACATGAAATTCGATGTGCTTGCATATATTATCAATATGCATCTAACTCTAGAGTCGCTCGTCCAAGCTCGCGATGAAACCCCACCTTCCGAGATCATGGCCCGGGGCCCTATCTGGCCCCCACAGAGCTTGTCGCTGACACCACCAATGACACAGATGCTTGTCTTTCTGCTTAATGTTCAACATGGCATTCTTGCTCACATATGTTGGTGTGTTGGATGATGCACCATCCTCCTCGATCGCATCATGGCACTTCTCTTGGCCCTTTGTCTTTGCCAGATGTGTCGACACTCAGGTGTCGCCACTACACTGACTATACAAGTGGGGTCACAATCTACCATCTCAAAGTTAGATTGTGACACTCGGCACCCCGCGAACGAACGCTCAAGTTTTGCGCTTGTGTCATGCCACGCCTGTGCGAGGACTGTCGCCCAGCTACACCTAGCCCAACACACTGACTGCCGCCCACGCCCACCCCCACTCGACTGCTTAAGTGACCTCAAAAGTTATGTTTTTATAACTCTATATAATATATATAAAGTAGTTATTATATATATCATATATAATATATATATATATATTTATTTTATTAATTTATTTGAAATTAATAAAAAGGGAATGAGTTATAACTCCCTCCCCACATCTCTCAAGAAAACGAACATGTGATTAGAGAGGTTATAGGATCATTTTCTTCCTAGAATTCTCACAGAGAAAAGAAGTGTTCTTTAAATATGAAAAAATTCTCTGTAGAAACATCCTTCTCATCCTCTCCTTCACCTTCCTCTTCCAAGGATTTCAAGCAAAGCTCACAACTCATATATTTGGTCGATCACTTATCGCACAGAATTGACAATTTAACTGATAAATCATACTTGGAAAAGAGAATTTGACCATCCTTGTCGTTCAGACAGTTTATGTGGTATTGAGACTATTGGGATTGATGCTCTAAAATCTCGTAAGGTCATGTAGTTTGTAATTGTATTGTACAAAACATTTATTTATTTAATAAAATATGAAGATTTTTATTTGACATTTAGTAGCATTAAACCCACAAACCAATAAACTAACATCCAAGGTTATCTTTTATAGCTTAAACATGTATTAGGAGATATACAGTTGGATCATGATTAAGTATAACCTAAATGTCGCGCTTGTATTAGATGGATA